>NC_047035.1:137803357-137857057 GCF_011762595.2 Tursiops truncatus
GTGACCCTTAGCTGTGGTTTAAAGCCGCTATTGCGGGAAACGGCCACACGGCGGACAGCCATTTCTTACATTTCCAAATTCTGGGTTTTTGGGCAACACAGCCTTCCTGGAAATCGTCGTTGTGAGCAGGCTGCAAATTAGAGTGAAATGTGCCAGGGCAAACCCCAAGAGCTTAAAATCTCCTCACGTCTTGTTTGCTTTAAAAATTTAATTTTTATTTATTAGCAGAGCAAATTTGATAAAAATATTGTGTGTGTTCTAGGTGTACAGAATCTGGTTCATTATATCTATGCCTCGATCTATTCATCTTTGGATCCTTTCCCGTGTAGGTTATTACAGAGTGTTGAGTAGACCTCTCTTGTATTCCATAGATATTTGTGATTATATATTTCATAAGTATTAGTACATGTCTGTTAACCCCATACCCTAATTCATATGTTCCTTACACCTTTCCATGTGGTTAAACATATTTTTGTTTTCTGAATCCATGCGTGTCCTTCTCTTGGAAATAATTTCATGGGTATCGATTTTTAGGTAACACCTATAACTGATGTCATAGGATATCTGTGTTTTGGGTTCTTTCTTAGTTCAAGTTGGCTGATTATTTCTAGATCCTTCTATGGTGGTGCCAACGGCAATGTTTCATTCTTTTCCTTGGCTAATATTCCATTGTGTACACGGACCACTTCTTTTGGTGCGTTGTCTGTTGATGGACATTTTGGTTCTTCCAAATCTTGGCTATGGTACACGTTGCTGGAGTGCAGGATTGCCAGCCTGTGTCTTTTTGATTCTAGTCTACTGAGGAGATAGGCCCATCGGTGGGCCTACCAGGTCATAGGGTAGCTCAATTTTTACCTTGAAATGCACCTCCATTCTGTTCTCAATCTGGCTGTTACCAGGTTACATCCCAAGAGCAGCAAGAGGGTACGCCGTTCTCTAAAACCCCTTCAGCATTTATTCTTTGTACACGTTTTTGCTGATGATCATTCTGACGGCTGTGAGGTGAACGTTTTTGTAGATTGGATTTGCATGACTTCATTAATTCGGATGTTAAGCATTTTTCCATTCCCATTTTTTTAACAAACAAAAGAAAGAAAAAGTAAGAGAAGACAAATGTGCGTAAAATGGCCTCTTGAAATTGTGTTTTTGAACTGTGGATGTCTTTTGAATTTTTTGGTCGATATACGACCCCAGGATTTGTTTTCCGGGCAGGTGTCATTTACAGGCCTGTGATTATTTGAATATTGACCATTTGCATGTCATACATCTGTGAATTTTGAATATCAACCATTAGCCCTGCTTTAAAGCTGTTGTTGTGTGAAACGGCCACAATGTGGCAGCAGTTCTCCTTTATAAAATCTGTGTACTAGGACAACAGAGCCTCAATGTTGTAGGTTGTAAATTAGAATGGAATGTGCCAGGAAAAGCGCCTTAAGTTTATGTCTCACTACTTCTTGTTCGTTTTCTTAACTTAATTTTTATTTTTTATCACAGCAAGTTCGATTACAATGTTTTGCTTGTTCTACGTGTGCAAGATGTGGTTCTTTTACACATATGCATGTGTCTATTCTTCCTGGGATCCTTTTCCCATGGTCCCTGGTGATTATATACGTCACCTGTGTTTGTATATGTCTGTTAACCCCAATATCCTAATGTATCCAATCCTCACACCTTTCCGTTGGTGAACCATAAGTTTGTTGAATGAATCTGTGATTGCCTTTCTCTGTGGAAATATCTTCACTGGTATCCATTTTTAGGTAACACCTATAAGTGATATCCTAGGACATGTGTCTTTCTCTTTCTGACTTACTACAAGTTGTGTGATTACCTCTAGACTCATCTATGGTGCTGCAAATGGAATTGTGTCCTTTTCTTCCTTGGCTAATATTCCGTGTGTACATATACCAGTTCTTCTTTGTCCACTCATCTGTTGATGGACTTCTTGGTTGCTTTCAACGTCTTGGCTATTGTAATACTGTTGCAATGCAGATTTGCCCCCCTGTGTCTTTCCAATTCTGTCTTCTTAGGTTGTAGGCCCAGGAGTGGGCCTGCTGGATCATATGGTAGCTCAATGTTGGCCTCGTAAAGGCACGTCCATTCTGTTTCTCATTCGTGGCTCTTACCAGGTTACGTCCACTTAAAGTTGAGGGTATGCACTTCTCCACAACCCCTTCAGCACTTGTTGTTTGTAGCTTTCTTCTGATGTTTATTCTGACCGGTTTGAGCTGATACCTCTTTGTGGTTGGATTTGCATGGGTCTCATAATCCCTTGAAATTGAGTTTTCAGGCCTGTCTGTTTTTCTTCAAACTGTGAGTGCAACTTACGTCTTCATCGTGTTTGCCTGAAGTATGTGCCACATTTTGTAATATTTTGGCCATTACCTCCCTCAAGACATTTTGAGGGAGGTTCATTTACAGCCCTCCAGTACTTGTGCATATAAAGTGACCCTTAGCACAGGTTTTAAGGCTGCTGTTGCAGGTAACAGCCAGAGGGCGGCAGCATTTCTGCTTTCCCCACTCAGGTAACTAGGGAAACAGACCTTCCTGCCAGTGGTGTTCCTCAGTTATAAATTAGAGTGGAATGTGCCCGGATAGTCCCCCAAATGCTGATGTCTCCTTACTTATGTTTGTTTTTTATGTGAATTTATATTTTTTATTGGAGCCACGTGCCATTGTGTACATGGACCACTTCTTCTTTGTGCATTCCCCGGTTGATGGACATTTTCGTTGCTTCCAAATGTTGGCTATGGTAAATATAGCTGGAGTGCAGGATTGCCAGCCTGTGTCTTTTCATTCTCATCCTCTGAGGCCATAGGCCCTGCAGTGGGTATGCCTGATTGAATGGTCGCTCAATATTTACCTTTTCAAGGCAGCTTGTTTGTGTTTTCATTACTGGCTCTTACCATGTCCCACTTTGAACCGAGGGTACACATTTCTCCACAACCCCTACAGCATTTATTTTTGCAGAAAATTTTACTCATGGCCATTCTGACTGGTGTAAGCTGACAGGATTTTGTAATTTGGAATTGCATGTCTTTATAATTCCTAATGTTCAGCATTTTTCCACGCCTATTTTATATCTGTTAAACAAAAACAGAAAAAAAAACTGTGAGTACAGTAAACCTCTTGAAATTGTCTTCTTGGAACGTTGCCCTCTTTGAATTTTTTGGTCGATTTTCGACCCCAGGATTTTTTTTGAGGGCAGGTGTCCTTTACAGGCCTGCAACGAGTGTGAATATTTAGTGACCATTAGCCCTGGGTTTAAAGCTGCTGTTGTGCGAAATGGCCACAAGGCGGCAGCATTTCTCCATTCCCAAATCAGATTACTAGGGCAGCAGAGCCTTTCTGGAAGTCCTGTTCCCAGGTTGTAAATTAGAATGGAATGTGCCAGGAAAACCCCGCATAAGATTATGTCACATTACTTCTTGTTCGATGTTTTAATTTTTCTAATTGGGGTAACGATTAGAATATTTTTTGTCTTAGGTGTACACAGTGTGGTTCATTTGTACTATATATGTGTGTGTGTGTGTGTGTGTGTGTATATATATATGTATATATATATATATATATATATATATTCACGTACAGATCCTCTTCCCATGTAAATTACTGCAGAGTGTTCCGTAGACCTCCCTTGCTATATGGTCGGCCTTTTTGATATATATATATTTAATATGTATTTGTATACCTATGGTAACCCTAATCTTAATTTATCCATTCCCCCCACCTTTCCTTTTAGATAAGCGTGGTTTGTTTTCTAAGTCTGTGACTGCCTTTCTCTGTGGAAATATGTTCATTTCTCTCAGTTGTTAGATAACGCCTATAAGTGATATTATAGGATATGTGTCTTTTACTTTCCGACTTACCTCATGTTCTGTGATTATCTCTGGGCTCATCTATGGTGCCGCAAAGAGCAGTGTTTCCTTGTTTTCCATCGTTAGTATGCCTTTGTGTACAGGGACCACTTCTTTATCCATTCATCTGTTGATGGACATTTTGGTTGCTTCCGTGCCTTGGCTATTGTGAAAATGGCTGCAGTGCAGCTCTTGCAGCCTGTGTCTTCTCGGCTCTGGTCTTCTCAGGTGAGAGGCTCAGCAGTGGCCCTGCTGGATGGAATGGTGGCTCAATTTTTACTTTTAAATGCAGCTCCTTTCTGTTCTCATTATTGGCTGTTACCACTTTACATCTCACCAGCAGTTAGAGGGTACACAGTTCTCTAAAACCCCTTCGGCATTTATTGTTTGTTGACTTTTGCCGATGGTAGTTGACTTGTGTGAGTTGAATCCTTTATGTAGATTAGATTTGCATGAGTCTAATAATTCCTGATGTTGAGCTGTTATCCATTTTTCTTTTTTTGAAGAAGAGTGAATAAAACTTACCTCTTCATCCTATCTCCTTGAAACATTGGCCTGTTTTTAATTTGTTTGGCCATTCCCAGCTCAGGACATTTTTGAGGTCACGTGTCCTTTACTGCCCTGAGGCCGTGTGAATGTTGAGTGACCCTTAGCTGTGGGTTTAAAGCCGCTATTGCGGGAAACGGCCACAAGGCGGCAGCATTTCTACATTTCCAAATCTGGGTTTTTGGGCAACACAGCCTTCCTGGAAATCGTGTGAGCAGGCTGCAAATTAGAGTGAAATGTGCCAGGGCAAACCCCCAAGAGCTTAAATCTCCTTACGTCTTGTTTGCTTTTTAAATTTAATTTTTATTTATTAGCAGAGCAAATTTGATAAAAATATTGTGTGTGTTCTAGGTGTACAGAATCTGGTTCATTATATCTATGCCTCGATCTATTCATCTTTGGATCCTTTCCCGTGTAGGTTATTACAGAGTGTTGAGTAGACCTCTCTTGGTATTCCATAGATATCTTGTGATTATATATTTCATAAGTATTAGTACATGTCTGTTAACCCCCATACCCTAATTCATATGTTCCTTACACCTTTCCATGTGGTTAAACATATTTTTGTTTTCTGAATCCATGCGTGTCCTTCTCTTGGAAATAATTTCATGGGTATCGATTTTTAGGTAACACCTATAACTGATGTCATAGGATATCTGTGTTTTGGGTTCTTTCTTAGTTCAAGTTGGCTGATTATTTCTAGATCCTTCTATGGTGGTGCCAACGGCAATGTTTCATTCTTTTCCTTGGCTAATATTCCATTGTGTACACGGACCACTTCTTTTTGGTGCGTTTGTCTGTTGATGGACATTTTGGTTCTTCCAAATCTTGGCTATGGTACACGTTGCTGGAGTGCAGGATTGCCAGCCTGTGTCTTTTTGATTCTAGTCTACTGAGGAGATAGGCCCATCGGTGGGCCTACCAGGTCATAGGGTAGCTCAATTTTTACCTTGAAATGCACCTCCATTCTGTTCTCAATTCTGGCTGTTACCAGGTTACATCCCAAGAGCAGCAAGAGGGTACGCCGTTCTCTAAAACCCCTTCAGCATTTATTCTTTGTACACGTTTTTGCTGATGATCATTCTGACGGCTGTGAGGTGAACGTTTTTGTAGATTGGATTTGCATGACTTCATTAATTCCGGATGTTAAGCATTTTTCCATTCCCATTTTTTTAACAAACAAAAGAAAGAAAAAGTAAGAGAAGACAAATGTGCGTAAAATGGCCTCTTGAAATTGTTGTTTTGAACTGTGGATGTCTTTTGAATTTTTTGGTCGATATACGACCCCAGGATTTGTTTTCCGGGCAGGTGTCATTTACAGGCCTGTGATTATTTTGAATATCAACTGACCATTAGCCCTGGCTTTAAAGCTGTTGTTGTGTGAAACGGCCACAATGTGGCAGCAGTTCTCCTTTATAAAATCTGTGTACTAGGACAACAGAGCCTCAATGTTGTAGGTTGTAAATTAGAATGGAATGTGCCAGGAAAAAGCGCCTTAAGTTTATGTCTCACTACTTCTTGTTCGTTTTCTTAACTTAATTTTTATTTTTTATCACAGCAAGTTCGATTACAATGTTTTGCTTGTTCTACGTGTGCAAGATGTGGTTCTTTTACACATATGCATGTGTCTATTCTTCCTGGGATCCTTTTCCCATGGTCCCTGGTGATTATATACGTCACCTGTGTTTGTATATGTCTGTTAACCCCAATATCCTAATGTATCCAATCCTCACACCTTTCCGTTGGTGAACCATAAGTTTGTTGAATGAATCTGTGATTGCCTTTCTCTGTGGAAATATCTTCACTGGTATCCATTTTTAGGTAACACCTATAAGTGATATCCTAGGACATGTGTCTTTCTCTTTCTGACTTACTACAAGTTGTGTGATTACCTCTAGACTCATCTATGGTGCTGCAAATGGAATTGTGTCCTTTTCTTCCTTGGCTAATATTCCGTGTGTACATATACCAGTTCTTCTTTGTCCACTCATCTGTTGATGGACTTCTTGGTTGCTTTCACGTCTTGGCTATTGTAATACTGTTGCAATGCAGATTTGCCCCCCTGTGTCTTTCCAATTCTGTCTTCTTAGGTTGTAGGCCCAGGAGTGGGCCTGCTGGATCATATGGTAGCTCAATGTTGGCCTCGTAAAGGCACGTCCATTCTGTTCTCATTCGTGGCTCTTACCAGGTTACGTCCCACTTAAAGTTGAGGGTATGCACTTCTCCACAACCCCTTCAGCACTTGTTGTTTGTAGCTTTCTTCTGATGTTTATTCTGACCGGTTTGAGCTGATACCTCTTTGTGGTTGGATTTGCATGGGTCTCATAATCCCTTGAAATTGAGTTTTCAGGCCTGTCTGTTTTTTCTTCAAACTGTGAGTGCAACTTACGTCTTCATCGTGTTTGCCTGAAGTATGTGCCACATTTTGTAATATTTTGGCCATTACCTCCCTCAAGACATTTTGAGGGCAGGTTCATTTACAGCCCTCCAGTACTTGTGCATATAAAGTGACCCTTAGCACAGGTTTTAAGGCTGCTGTTGCAGGTAACAGCCAGAGGGCGGCAGCATTTCTGCTTTCCCCACTCAGGTAACTAGGGAAACAGACCTTCCTGCCAGTGGTGTTCCTCAGTTATAAATTAGAGTGGAATGTGCCCGGATAGTCCCCCAAATGCTGATGTCTCCTTACTTATGTTTGTTTTTTATGTGAATTTATATTTTTTATTGGAGCCACGTGCCATTGTGTACATGGACCACTTCTTCTTTGTGCATTCCCCGGTTGATGGACATTTTCGTTGCTTCCAAATGTTGGCTATGGTAAATATAGCTGGAGTGCAGGATTGCCAGCCTGTGTCTTTTTCATTCTCATCCTCTGAGGCCATAGGCCCTGCAGTGGGTATGCCTGATTGAATGGTCGCTCAATATTTACCTTTTCAAGGCAGCTTGTTTGTGTTTTCATTACTGGCTCTTACCATGTCCCACTTTGAACCGAGGGTACACATTTCTCCACAACCCCTACAGCATTTATTTTTTGCAGAAATTTTACTCATGGCCATTCTGACTGGTGTAAGCTGACAGGATTTTGTAATTTGGAATTGCATGTCTTTAATAATTCCTAATGTTCAGCATTTTTCCACGCCTATTTTATATCTGTTAAACAAAAACAGAAAAAAAAACTGTGAGTACAGTAAACCTCTTGAAATTGTCTTCTTGGAACGTTGCCCTCTTTTGAATTTTTTGGTCGATTTTCGACCCCAGGATTTTTTTTGAGGGCAGGTGTCCTTTACAGGCCTGCAACGAGTGTGAATATTTAGTGACCATTAGCCCTGGGTTTAAAGCTGCTGTTGTGCGAAATGGCCACAAGGCGGCAGCATTTCTCCATTCCCAAATCAGATTACTAGGGCAGCAGAGCCTTTCTGGAAGTCCTGTTCCCAGGTTGTAAATTAGAATGGAATGTGCCAGGAAAACCCCGCATAAGATTATGTCACATTACTTCTTGTTCGATGTTTTAATTTTTCTAATTGGGGTAACGATTAGAATATTTTTTGTCTTAGGTGTACACAGTGTGGTTCATTTGTACTATATATGTGTGTGTGTGTGTGTGTGTGTGTATATATATATGTATATATATATATATATATATATATATATTCACGTACAGATCCTCTTCCCATGTAAATTACTGCAGAGTGTTCCGTAGACCTCCCTTGCTATATGGTCGGCCTTTTTGATATATATATATTTAATATGTATTTGTATACCTATGGTAACCCTAATCTTAATTTATCCATTCCCCCCACCTTTCCTTTTAGATAAGCGTGGTTTGTTTTCTACGTCTGTGACTGCCTTTCTCTGTGGAAATATGTTCATTTCTCTCAGTTGTTAGATAACGCCTATAAGTGATATTATAGGATATGTGTCTTTTACTTTCCGACTTACCTCATGTTCTGTGATTATCTCTGGGCTCATCTATGGTGCCGCAAAGAGCAGTGTTTCCTTGTTTTCCATCGTTAGTATGCCTTTGTGTACAGGGACCACTTCTTTATCCATTCATCTGTTGATGGACATTTTGGTTGCTTCCGTGCCTTGGCTATTGTGAAAATGGCTGCAGTGCAGCTCTTGCAGCCTGTGTCTTCTCGGCTCTGGTCTTCTCAGGTGAGAGGCTCAGCAGTGGCCCTGCTGGATGGAATGGTGGCTCAATTTTTACTTTTAAATGCAGCTCCTTTCTGTTCTCATTATTGGCTGTTACCACTTTACATCTCACCAGCAGTTAGAGGGTACACAGTTCTCTAAAACCCCTTCGGCATTTATTGTTTGTTGACTTTTGCCGATGGTAGTTGACTTGTGTGAGTTGAATCCTTTATGTAGATTAGATTTGCATGAGTCTAATAATTCCTGATGTTGAGCTGTTATCCATTTTTCTTTTTTTGAAGAAGAGTGAATAAAACTTACCTCTTCATCCTATCTCCTTGAAACATTGGCCTGTTTTTAATTTGTTTGGCCATTCCCAGCTCAGGACATTTTTGAGGTCACGTGTCCTTTACTGCCCTGAGGCCGTGTGAATGTTGAGTGACCCTTAGCTGTGGGTTTAAAGCCGCTATTGCGGGAAACGGCCACAAGGCGGCAGCATTTCTACATTTCCAAATCTGGGTTTTTGGGCAACACAGCCTTCCTGGAAATCGTGTGAGCAGGCTGCAAATTAGAGTGAAATGTGCCAGGGCAAACCCCCAAGAGCTTAAATCTCCTTACGTCTTGTTTGCTTTTTAAATTTAATTTTTATTTATTAGCAGAGCAAATTTGATAAAAATATTGTGTGTGTTCTAGGTGTACAGAATCTGGTTCATTATATCTATGCCTCGATCTATTCATCTTTGGATCCTTTCCCGTGTAGGTTATTACAGAGTGTTGAGTAGACCTCTCTTGGTATTCCATAGATATCTTGTGATTATATATTTCATAAGTATTAGTACATGTCTGTTAACCCCCATACCCTAATTCATATGTTCCTTACACCTTTCCATGTGGTTAAACATATTTTTGTTTTCTGAATCCATGCGTGTCCTTCTCTTGGAAATAATTTCATGGGTATCGATTTTTAGGTAACACCTATAACTGATGTCATAGGATATCTGTGTTTTGGGTTCTTTCTTAGTTCAAGTTGGCTGATTATTTCTAGATCCTTCTATGGTGGTGCCAACGGCAATGTTTCATTCTTTTCCTTGGCTAATATTCCATTGTGTACACGGACCACTTCTTTTTGGTGCGTTTGTCTGTTGATGGACATTTTGGTTCTTCCAAATCTTGGCTATGGTACACGTTGCTGGAGTGCAGGATTGCCAGCCTGTGTCTTTTTGATTCTAGTCTACTGAGGAGATAGGCCCATCGGTGGGCCTACCAGGTCATAGGGTAGCTCAATTTTTACCTTGAAATGCACCTCCATTCTGTTCTCAATTCTGGCTGTTACCAGGTTACATCCCAAGAGCAGCAAGAGGGTACGCCGTTCTCTAAAACCCCTTCAGCATTTATTCTTTGTACACGTTTTTGCTGATGATCATTCTGACGGCTGTGAGGTGAACGTTTTTGTAGATTGGATTTGCATGACTTCATTAATTCCGGATGTTAAGCATTTTTCCATTCCCATTTTTTTAACAAACAAAAGAAAGAAAAAGTAAGAGAAGACAAATGTGCGTAAAATGGCCTCTTGAAATTGTTGTTTTGAACTGTGGATGTCTTTTGAATTTTTTGGTCGATATACGACCCCAGGATTTGTTTTCCGGGCAGGTGTCATTTACAGGCCTGTGATTATTTTGAATATCAACTGACCATTAGCCCTGGCTTTAAAGCTGTTGTTGTGTGAAACGGCCACAATGTGGCAGCAGTTCTCCTTTATAAAATCTGTGTACTAGGACAACAGAGCCTCAATGTTGTAGGTTGTAAATTAGAATGGAATGTGCCAGGAAAAAGCGCCTTAAGTTTATGTCTCACTACTTCTTGTTCGTTTTCTTAACTTAATTTTTATTTTTATCACAGCAAGTTCGATTACAATGTTTTGCTTGTTCTACGTGTGCAAGATGTGGTTCTTTTACACATATGCATGTGTCTATTCTTCCTGGGATCCTTTTCCCATGGTCCCTGGTGATTATATACGTCACCTGTGTTTGTATATGTCTGTTAACCCCAATATCCTAATGTATCCAATCCTCACACCTTTCCGTTGGTGAACCATAAGTTTGTTGAATGAATCTGTGATTGCCTTTCTCTGTGGAAATATCTTCACTGGTATCCATTTTTAGGTAACACCTATAAGTGATATCCTAGGACATGTGTCTTTCTCTTTCTGACTTACTACAAGTTGTGTGATTACCTCTAGACTCATCTATGGTGCTGCAAATGGAATTGTGTCCTTTTCTTCCTTGGCTAATATTCCGTGTGTACATATACCAGTTCTTCTTTGTCCACTCATCTGTTGATGGACTTCTTGGTTGCTTTCACGTCTTGGCTATTGTAATACTGTTGCAATGCAGATTTGCCCCCCTGTGTCTTTCCAATTCTGTCTTCTTAGGTTGTAGGCCCAGGAGTGGGCCTGCTGGATCATATGGTAGCTCAATGTTGGCCTCGTAAAGGCACGTCCATTCTGTTCTCATTCGTGGCTCTTACCAGGTTACGTCCCACTTAAAGTTGAGGGTATGCACTTCTCCACAACCCCTTCAGCACTTGTTGTTTGTAGCTTTCTTCTGATGTTTATTCTGACCGGTTTGAGCTGATAACTCTTTGTGGTTGGATTTGCATGGGTCTCATAATCCCTTGAAATTGAGTTTTCAGGCCTGTCTGTTTTTTCTTCAAACTGTGAGTGCAACTTACGTCTTCATCGTGTTTGCCTGAAGTATGTGCCACATTTTGTAATATTTTGGCCATTACCTCCCTCAAGACATTTTGAGGGCAGGTTCATTTACAGCCCTCCAGTACTTGTGCATATAAAGTGACCCTTAGCACAGGTTTTAAGGCTGCTGTTGCAGGTAACAGCCAGAGGGCGGCAGCATTTCTGCTTTCCCCACTCAGGTAACTAGGGAAACAGACCTTCCTGCCAGTGGTGTTCCTCAGTTATAAATTAGAGTGGAATGTGCCCGGATAGTCCCCCAAATGCTGATGTCTCCTTACTTATGTTTGTTTTTTATGTGAATTTATATTTTTTATTGGAGCCACGTGCCATTGTGTACATGGACCACTTCTTCTTTGTGCATTCCCCGGTTGATGGACATTTTCGTTGCTTCCAAATGTTGGCTATGGTAAATATAGCTGGAGTGCAGGATTGCCAGCCTGTGTCTTTTTCATTCTCATCCTCTGAGGCCATAGGCCCTGCAGTGGGTATGCCTGATTGAATGGTCGCTCAATATTTACCTTTTCAAGGCAGCTTGTTTGTGTTTTCATTACTGGCTCTTACCATGTCCCACTTTGAACCGAGGGTACACATTTCTCCACAACCCCTACAGCATTTATTTTTTGCAGAAATTTTACTCATGGCCATTCTGACTGGTGTAAGCTGACAGGATTTTGTAATTTGGAATTGCATGTCTTTAATAATTCCTAATGTTCAGCATTTTTCCACGCCTATTTTATATCTGTTAAACAAAAACAGAAAAAAAAACTGTGAGTACAGTAAACCTCTTGAAATTGTCTTCTTGGAACGTTGCCCTCTTTTGAATTTTTGGTCGATTTTCGACCCCAGGATTTTTTTTGAGGGCAGGTGTCCTTTACAGGCCTGCAACGAGTGTGAATATTTAGTGACCATTAGCCCTGGGTTTAAAGCTGCTGTTGTGCGAAATGGCCACAAGGCGGCAGCATTTCTCCATTCCCAAATCAGATTACTAGGGCAGCAGAGCCTTTCTGGAAGTCCTGTTCCCAGGTTGTAAATTAGAATGGAATGTGCCAGGAAAACCCCGCATAAGATTATGTCACATTACTTCTTGTTCGATGTTTTAATTTTTCTAATTGGGG
Organism: Tursiops truncatus; assembly: GCF_011762595.2. Taxonomy (NCBI): domain Eukaryota; kingdom Metazoa; phylum Chordata; class Mammalia; order Artiodactyla; family Delphinidae; genus Tursiops; species Tursiops truncatus. The sequence goes on from NC_047035.1 coordinate 137,815,750, forward strand.
TAACGATTAGAATATTTTTGTCTTAGGTGTACACAGTGTGGTTCATTTGTACTATATATGTGTGTGTGTGTGTGTGTGTGTATATATATGTGTATATATATATATATATATATATATATTCACGTACAGATCCTCTTCCCATGTAAATTACTGCAGAGTGTTCCGTAGACCTCCCTTGCTATATGGTCGGCCTTTTTGATATATATATATTTAATATGTATTTGTATACCTATGGTAACCCTAATCTTAATTTATCCATTCCCCCCACCTTTCCTTTTAGATAAGCGTGGTTTGTTTTCTACGTCTGTGACTGCCTTTCTCTGTGGAAATATGTTCATTTCTCTCAGTTGTTAGATAACGCCTATAAGTGATATTATAGGATATGTGTCTTTTACTTTCCGACTTACCTCATGTTCTGTGATTATCTCTGGGCTCATCTATGGTGCCGCAAAGAGCAGTGTTTCCTTGTTTTCCATCGTTAGTATGCCTTTGTGTACAGGGACCACTTCTTTATCCATTCATCTGTTGATGGACATTTTGGTTGCTTCCGTGCCTTGGCTATTGTGAAAATGGCTGCACTGCAGCTCTTGCAGCCTGTGTCTTCTCGGCTCTGGTCTTCTCAGGTGAGGAGGCTCAGCAGTGGCCCTGCTGGATGGAATGGTGGCTCAATTTTTACTTTTAAATGCAGCTCCTTTCTGTTCTCATTATTGGCTGTTACCACTTTACATCTCACCAGCAGTTAGAGGGTACACAGTTCTCTAAAACCCCTTCGGCATTTATTGTTTGTTGACTTTTGCCGATGGTAGTTGACTTGTGTGAGTTGAATCCTTTATGTAGATTAGATTTGCATGAGTCTAATAATTCCTGATGTTGAGCTGTTATCCATTTTTCTTTTTTTGAAGAAGAGTGAATAAAACTTACCTCTTCATCCTATCTCCTTGAAACATTGGCCTGTTTTTAATTTGTTTGGCCATTCCCAGCTCAGGACATTTTTGAGGTCACGTGTCCTTTACTGCCCTGAGGCCGTGTGAATGTTGAGTGACCCTTAGCTGTGGGTTTAAAGCCGCTATTGCGGGAAACGGCCACAAGGCGGCAGCATTTCTACATTTCCAAATCTGGGTTTTTGGGCAACACAGCCTTCCTGGAAATCGTGTGAGCAGGCTGCAAATTAGAGTGAAATGTGCCAGGGCAAACCCCCAAGAGCTTAAATCTCCTTACGTCTTGTTTGCTTTTTAAATTTAATTTTTATTTATTAGCAGAGCAAATTTGATAAAAATATTGTGTGTGTTCTAGGTGTACAGAATCTGGTTCATTATATCTATGCCTCGATCTATTCATCTTTGGATCCTTTCCCGTGTAGGTTATTACAGAGTGTTGAGTAGACCTCTCTTGGTATTCCATAGATATCTTGTGATTATATATTTCATAAGTATTAGTACATGTCTGTTAACCCCCATACCTAATTCATATGTTCCTTACACCTTTCCATGTGGTTAAACATATTTTTGTTTTCTGAATCCATGCGTGTCCTTCTCTTGGAAATAATTTCATGGGTATCGATTTTTAGGTAACACCTATAACTGATGTCATAGGATATCTGTGTTTTGGGTTCTTTCTTAGTTCAAGTTGGCTGATTATTTCTAGATCCTTCTATGGTGGTGCCAACGGCAATGTTTCATTCTTTTCCTTGGCTAATATTCCATTGTGTACACGGACCACTTCTTTTTGGTGCGTTTGTCTGTTGATGGACATTTTGGTTCTTCCAAATCTTGGCTATGGTACACGTTGCTGGAGTGCAGGATTGCCAGCCTGTGTCTTTTGATTCTAGTCTACTGAGGAGATAGGCCATCGGTGGGCCTACCAGGTCATAGGGTAGCTCAATTTTTACCTTGAAATGCACCTCCATTCTGTTCTCAATTCTGGCTGTTACCAGGTTACATCCCAAGAGCAGCAAGAGGGTACGCCGTTCTCTAAACCCCTTCAGCATTTATTCTTTGTACACGTTTTTGCTGATGATCATTCTGACGGCTGTGAGGTGAACGTTTTTGTAGATTGGATTTGCATGACTTCATTAATTCCGGATGTTAAGCATTTTTCCATTCCCATTTTTTTAACAAACAAAAGAAAGAAAAAGTAAGAGAAGACAAATGTGCGTAAAATGGCTCTTGAAATTGTTGTTTTGAACTGTGGATGTCTTTTGAATTTTTTTGGTCGATATACGACCCCAGGATTTGTTTTCCGGGCAGTGTCATTTACAGGCCTGTGATTATTTTGAATATCAACTGACCATTAGCCCTGGCTTTAAAGCTGTTGTTGTGTGAAACGGCCACAATGTGGCAGCAGTTCTCCTTTATAAAATCTGTGTACTAGGACAAACAGAGCCTCAATGTTGTAGGTTGTAAATTAGAATGGAATGTGCCAGGAAAAAGCGCCTTAAGTTTATGTCTCACTACTTCTTGTTGTTTTCTTAACTTAATTTTTATTTTTTATCACAGCAAGTTCGATTACAATGTTTTGCTTGTTCTAACGTGTGCAAGATGTGGTTCTTTTACACATATGCATGTGTCTATTCTTCCTGGGATCCTTTTCCCATGGTCCCTGGTGATTATATACGTCACCTGTGTTTGTATATGTCTGTTAACCCCCAATATCCTAATGTATCCAATCCTCACACCTTTCCGTTGGTGAACCATAAGTTTGTTGAATGAATCTGTGATTGCCTTTCTCTGTGGAAATATCTTCACTGGTATCCATTTTTAGGTAACACCTATAAGTGATATCCTAGGACATGTGTCTTTCTCTTTCTGACTTACTACAAGTTGTGTGATTACCTCTAGACTCATCTATGGTGCTGCAAATGGAATTGTGTCCTTTTCTTCCTTGGCTAATATTCCGTGTGTACATATACCAGTTCTTCTTTGTCCACTCATCTGTTGATGGGACTTCTTGGTTGCTTTCACGTCTTGGCTATTGTAATACTGTTGCAATGCAGATTTGCCCCCCTGTGTCTTTCCAATTCTGTCTTCTTAGGTTGTAGGCCCAGGAGTGGGCCTGCTGGATCATATGGTAGCTCAATGTTGGCCTCGTAAAGGCACGTCCATTCTGTTCTCATTCGTGGCTCTTACCAGGTTACGTCCCACTTAAAGTTGAGGGTATGCACTTCTCCACAACCCCTTCAGCACTTGTTGTTTGTAGCTTTCTTCTGATGTTTATTCTGACCGGTTTGAGCTGATACCTCTTTGTGGTTGGATTTGCATGGGGTCTCATAATCCCTTGAAATTGAGTTTCAGGCCTGTCTGTTTTTTTCTTGAAAACTGTGAGTGCAACTTACGTCTTCATCGTGTTTGCCTGAAGTATGTGCCACATTTTGTAATATTTTGGCCATTACCTCCCTCAAGACATTTTGAGGGCAGGTTCATTTACAGCCCTCCAGTACTTGTGCATATAAAGTGACCCTTAGCACAGGTTTTAAGGCTGCTGTTGCAGGTAACAGCCAGAGGGCGGCAGCATTCTGCTTTCCCCACTCAGGTAACTAGGGAAACAGACCTTCCTGCCAGTGGTGTTCCTCAGTTATAAATTAGAGTGGAATGTGCCCGGATAGTCCCCCAAATGCTGATGTCTCCTTACTTATGTTTGTTTTTTATGTGAATTTATATTTTTTATTGGAGCCACGTGCCATTGTGTACATGGACCACTTCTTCTTTGTGCATTCCCCGGTTGATGGACATTTTCGTTGCTTCCAAATGTTGGCTATGGTAAATATAGCTGGAGTGCAGGATTGCCAGCCTGTGTCTTTTTCATTCTCATCCTCTGAGGCCATAGGCCCTGCAGTGGGTATGCCTGATTGAATGGTCGCTCAATATTTACCTTTTCAAGGCAGCTTGTTTGTGTTTTCATTACTGGCTCTTACCATGTCCCACTTTGAACCGAGGGTACACATTTCTCCACAACCCCTACAGCATTTATTTTTTGCAGAAATTTTACTCATGGCCATTCTGACTGGTGTAAGCTGACAGGATTTTGTAATTTGGAATTGCATGTCTTTAATAATTCCTAATGTTCAGCATTTTTTCCACGCCTATTTTATATCTGTTAAACAAAAACAGAAAAAAAACTGTGAGTACAGTAAACCTCTTGAAAATTGTCTTCTTGGAACGTTGCCCTCTTTTGAATTTTTTGGTCGATTTTCGACCCCAGGATTTTTTTGAGGGCAGGTGTCCTTTACAGGCCTGCAACGAGTGTGAATATTTAGTGACCATTAGCCCTGGGTTTAAAGCTGCTGTTGTGCGAAATGGCCACAAGGCGGCAGCATTTCTCCATTCCCAAATCAGATTACTAGGGCAGCAGAGCCTTTCTGGAAGTCCTGTTCCCAGGTTGTAAATTAGAATGGAATGTTGCCAGGAAAAACCCCGCATAAGATTATGTCACATTACTTCTTGTTCGATGTTTTAATTTTTCTAATTGGGGTAACGATTAGAATATTTTTTGTCTTAGGTGTACACAGTGTGGTTCATTTGTACTATATATGTGTGTGTGTGTGTGTGTGTGTATATATATATGTATATATATATATATATATATATATTCACGTACAGATCCTCTTCCCATGTAAATTACTGCAGAGTGTTCCGTAGACCTCCCTTGCTATATGGTCGGCCTTTTTGATTATATAATTATTTAATATGTATTTGTATACCTATGGTAACCCTAATCTTAATTTATCCATTCCCCCCACCTTTCCTTTTAGATAAGCGTGGTTTGTTTTCTACGTCTGTGACTGCCTTTCTCTGTGGAAATATGTTCATTTCTCTCAGTTGTTAGATAACGCCTATAAGTGATATTATAGGATATGTGTCTTTTACTTTCCGACTTACCTCATGTTCTGTGATTATCTCTGGGCTCATCTATGGTGCCGCAAAGAGCAGTGTTTCCTTGTTTTCCATCGTTAGTATGCCTTTGTGTACAGGGACCACTTCTTTATCCATTCATCTGTTGATGGACATTTTGGTTGCTTCCGTGCCTTGCTATTGTGAAAATGGCTGCAGTGCAGCTCTTGCAGCCTGTGTCTTCTCGGCTCTGGTCTTCTCAGGTGAGAGGCTCAGCAGTGGCCCTGCTGGATGGAATGGTGGCCTCAATTTTTACTTTTAAATGCAGCTCCTTTCTGTTCTCATTATTGGCTGTTACCACTTTACATCTCACCAGCAGTTAGAGGGTACACAGTTCTCTAAAACCCCTTCGGCATTTATTGTTTGTTGACTTTTGCCGATGGTAGTTGACTTGTGTGAGTTGAATCCTTTATGTAGATTAGATTTGCATGAGTCTAATAATTCCTGATGTTGAGCTGTTATCCATTTTTCTTTTTTTGAAGAAGAGTGAATAAAACTTACCTCTTCATCCTATCTCCTTGAAACATTGGCCTGTTTTTAATTTGTTTGGCCATTCCCAGCTCAGGACATTTTTGAGGTCACGTGTCCTTTACTGCCCTGAGGCCGTGTGAATGTTGAGTGACCCTTAGCTGTGGGTTTAAAGCCGCTATTGCGGGAAACGGCACAAGGCGGCAGCATTTCTACATTTCCAAATCTGGGTTTTTGGGCAACACAGCCTTCCTGGAAATCGTGTGAGCAGGCTGCAAATTAGAGTGAATGTGCCAGGCAAACCCCCAAGAGCTTAAATCTCCTTACGTCTTGTTTGCTTTTTAAATTTAATTTTTATTTATTAGCAGAGCAAATTTGATAAAAATATTGTGTGTGTTCTAGGTGTACAGAATCTGGTTCATTATATCTATGCCTCGATCTATTCATCTTTGGATCCTTTCCCGTGTAGGTTATTACAGAGTGTTGAGTAGACCTCTCTTGGTATTCCATAGATATCTTGTGATTATATATTTCATAAGTATTAGTACATGTCTGTTAACCCCCATACCCTAATTCATATGTTCCTTACACCTTTCCCATGTGGTTAAACATATTTTTGTTTTCTGAATCCATGCGTGTCCTTCTCTTGGAAATAATTTCATGGGTATCGATTTTTAGGTAACACCTATAACTGATGTCATAGGATATCTGTGTTTTGGGTTCTTTCTTAGTTCAAGTTGGCTGATTATTTCTAGATCCTTCTATGGTGGTGCCAACGGCAATGTTTCATTCTTTTCCTTGGCTAATATTCCATTGTGTACACGGACCACTTCTTTTTGGTGCGTTTGTCTGTTGATGGACATTTTGGTTCTTCCAAATCTTGGCTATGGTACACGTTGCTGGAGTGCAGGATTGCCAGCCTGTGTCTTTTTGATTCTAGTCTACTGAGGAGATAGGCCCATCGGCTGGGCCTACCAGGTCATAGGGTAGCTCAATTTTTACCTTGAAATGCACCTCCATTCTGTTCTCAATTCTGCTGTTACCAGGTTACATCCCAAGAGCAGCAAGAGGGTACGCCGTTCTCTAAAACCCCTTCAGCCCATTTATGCTTTGTACACGTTTTTGCTGATGATCCATTCTGACGGCTGTGAGGTGAACGTTTTTGTAGATTGGATTTGCATGACTTCATTAATTCCGGATGTTAGCATTTTTCCATTCCCATTTTTTTTAACAAACAAAAGAAAGAAAAAGTAAGAGAAGACAAATGTGCGTAAAATGGCCTCTTGAAATTGTTGTTTGAACTGTGGATGTCTTTTGAATTTTTTGGTCGATATACGACCCCAGGATTTGTTTTCCGGGCATGGTGTCATTTACAGGCCTGTGATTATTTTGAATATCAACTGACCATTAGCCCTGGCTTTAAAGCTGTTGTTGTGTGAAACGGCCACAATGTGGCAGCAGTTCTCCTTTATAAAATCTGTGTACTAGGACAACAGAGCCTCAATGTTGTAGGTTGTAAATTAGAATGGAATGTGCCAGGAAAAAGCGCCTTAAGGTTTATGTCTCACTACTTCTTGTTCGTTTTCTTAACTTAATTTTTATTTTTTATCACAGCAAGTTCGATTACAATGTTTTGCTTGTTTCTACGTGTGCAAGATGTGGTTCTTTTACACATATGCATGTGTCTATTCTTCCTGGGATCCTTTTCCCATGGTCCCTGGTGATTATATACGTCACCTGTGTTGTATATGTCTGTTAACCCCAATATCCTAATGTATCCAATCCTCACACCTTTCCGTTGGTGAACCATAAGTTTGTTGAATGAATCTGTGATTGGCCCTTTCTCTGTGGAAATATCTTCACTGGTATCCATTTTAGGTAACACCTATAAGTGATATCCTAGACATGTGTCTTCTCTTTCTGACTTACTACAAGTTGTGTGATTACCTCTAGACTCATCTATGGTGCTGCAAATGGAATTGTGTCCTTTTCTTCCTTGGCTAATATTCCGTGTGTACATATACCAGTTCTTCTTTGTCCACTCATCTGTTGATGGACTTCTTGGTTGCTTTCACGTCTTGGCTATTGTAATACTGTTGCAAATGCAGATTTGCCCCCCTGTGTCGTTCCAATTCTGTCTTCTTAGGTTGTAGGCCCAGGAGTGGGCCTGCTGGATCATATGGTAGCTCAATGTTGGCCTCGTAAAGGCACGTCCATTCTGTTCTCATTCGTGCTCTTACCAGGTTACGTCCCACTTAAAGTTTGAGGGTATGCACTTCTCCACAACCCCTTCAGCACTTGTTGTTTGTAGCTTTCTTCTGATGTTTATTCTGACCGGTTTGAGCTGATAACTCTTTGTGGTTGGATTTGCATGGGTCTCATAATCCCTTGAAATTGAGTTTTCAGGCCTGTCTGTTTTTTCTTCAACTGTGAGTGCAACTTACGTCTTCATCGTGTTTGCCTGAAGTATGTGCCACATTTTGTAATATTTTGGCCATTACCTCCCTCAAGACATTTGAGGGCAGGTTCATTTACAGCCCTCCAGTACTTGTGCATATAAAGTGACCCTTAGCACAGGTTTTTAAGGCTGCTGTTGCAGGTACAGCCAGAGGGCGGCAGCATTTCTGCTTTCCCCACTCAGGTAACTAGGGAAACAGACCTTCCTGCCAGGGTGTTCCTCAGTTATAAATTAGAGTGGAATGTGCCCGGATAGTCCCCCAAATGCTGATGTCTCCTTACTTATGTTTGTTTTTATGTGAATTTATATTTTTTATTGAGCCACGTGCCATTGTGTACATGGACCACTTCTTCTTTGTGCATTCCCCGGTTGATGGACATTTTCGTTGCTTCCAAATGTTGGCTATGGTAAATATAGCTGGAGTGCAGGATTGCCAGCCTGTGTCTTTTTCATTCTCATCCTCTGAGGCCATAGGCCCTGCAGTGGGTATGCCTGATTGAATGGTCGCTCAATATTTACCTTTTCAAGGCAGCTTGTTTGTGTTTTCATTACTGGCTCTTACCCATGTCCCACTTTGAACCGAGGGTACACATTTCTCCACAACCCCTACAGCATTATTTTTTGCAGAAATTTTACTCATGGCCATTCTGCTGGTGTAAGCTGACAGGATTTTGTAATTTGGAATTGCATGTCTTTAATAATTCCTAATGTTCAGCATTTTTCCACGCCTATTTTATATCTGTTAAACAAAAACAGAAAAAAAAAACTGTGAGTACAGTAAACCTCTTGAAATTGTCTTCTTGGAAACGTTGCCCTCTTTTGATTTTTGGTCGATTTTCGACCCCAGGATTTTTTTGAGGGCAGGTGTCCTTTACAGGCCTGCAACGAGTGTGAATATTTAGTGACCATTAGCCCTGGGTTTAAAGCTGCTGTTGTGGCGAAATGGCCACAAGGCGGCAGCATTTCTCCATTCCCAAATCAGATTACTAGGGCAGCAGAGCCTTTCTGGAAGTCCTGTTCCCAGGTTGTAAATTAGAATGGAATGTGCCAGGAAAACCCCGCATAAGATTATGTCACATTACTTCTTGTTCGATGTTTTAATTTTTCTAATTGGGGTAACGATTAGAATATTTTTGTCTTAGGTGTACACAGTGTGGTTCATTTGTACTATATATGTGTGTGTGTGTGTGTGTATATATATATGTATATATATATATATATATATATATTCACGTACAGATCCTCTTCCCATGTAAATTACTGCAGAGTGTTCCGTAGACCTCCCTTGCTATATGGTCGGCCTTTTTGATATATATATATTTAATATGTATTTGTATACCTATGGTAACCCTAATCTTAATTTATCCATTCCCCCCACCTTTCCTTTTAGATAAGCGTGGTTTGTTTTCTAAGTCTGTGACTGCCTTTCTCTGTGGAAATATGTTCATTTCTCTCAGTTGTTAGATAACGCCTATAAGTGATATTATAGGATATGTGTCTTTTACTTTCCGACTTACCTCATGTTCTGTGATTATCTCTGGGCTCATCTATGGTGCCGCAAAGAGCAGTGTTTCCTTGTTTTCCATCGTTAGTATGCCTTTGTGTACAGGGACCACTTCTTTATCCATTCATCTGTTGATGGACATTTTGGTTGCTTCCGTGCCTTGGCTATTGTGAAAATGGCTGCAGTGCAGCTCTTGCAGCCTGTGTCTTCTCGGCTCTGGTCTTCTCAGGTGAGAGGCTCAGCAGTGGCCCTGCTGGATGGAATGGTGGCTCAATTTTTACTTTTAAATGCAGCTCCTTTCTGTTCTCATTATTGGCTGTTACCACTTTACATCTCACCAGCAGTTAGAGGGTACACAGTTTCTCTAAAACCCCTTCGGCATTTATTGTTTGTTGACTTTTGCCGATGGTAGTTGACTTGTGTGAGTTGAATCCTTTATGTAGATTAGATTTGCATGAGTCTAATAATTCCTGATGTTGAGCTGTTATCCATTTTTCTTTTTTTGAAGAAGAGTGAATAAAACTTACCTCTTCATCCTATCTCCTTGAAACATTGGCCTGTTTTTAATTTGTTTGGCCATTCCCAGCTCAGGACATTTTTGAGGTCACGTGTCCTTTACTGCCCTGAGGCCGTGTGAATGTTGAGTGACCCTTAGCTGTGGGTTTAAAGCCGCTATTGCGGGAAACGGCCACAAGGCGGGCAGCATTTCTACATTTCCAAATCTGGGTTTTTGGGCAACACAGCCTTCCTGGAAATCGTGTGAGCAGGCTGCAAATTAGAGTGAAATGTGCCAGGGCAAACCCCCAAGAGCTTAATCTCCTTACGTCTTGTTTGCTTTTTAAATTTAATTTTTATTTATTAGCAGAGCAAATTTGATAAAAATATTGTGTGTGTTCTAGGTGTACAGAATCTGGTTCATTATATCTATGCCTCGATCTATTCATCTTTGGATCCTTTCCCGTGTAGGTTATTACAGAGTGTTGAGTAGACCTCTCTTGGTATTCCATAGGATATCTTGTGATTATATATTTCATAAGTATTAGTACATGTCTGTTAACCCCCATACCCTAATTCATATGTTCCTTACACCTTTCCATGTGGTTAAACATATTTTGTTTTCTGAATCCATGCGTGTCCTTCTCTTGGAAATAATTCATGGGTATCGATTTTTAGGTAACACCTATAACTGATGTCATAGGATATCTGTGTTTTGGGTTCTTTCTTAGTTCAAGTTGGCTGATTATTTCTAGATCCTTCTATGGTGGTGCCAACGGCAATGTTTCATTCTTTTCCTTGGCTAATATTCCATTGTGTACACGGACCACTTCTTTTGGTGCGTTTGTCTGTTGATGGACATTTTGGTTCTTCCAAATCTTGGCTATGGTACACGTTGCTGGAGGTGCAGGATTGCCAGCCTGTGTCTTTTTGATTCTAGTCTACTGAGGAGATAGGCCCATCGGTGGGCCTACCAGGTCATAGGGTAGCTCAATTTTTACCTTGAAATGCACCTCCATTCTGTTCTCAATTCTGGCTGTTACCAGGTTACATCCCAAGAGCAGCAAGAGGGTACGCCGTTCTCTAAAACCCCTTCAGCATTTATTCTTTGTACACGTTTTTGCTGATGATCATTCTGACGGCTGTGAGGTGAACGTTTTTGTAGATTGGATTTGCATGACTTCATTAATTCCGGATGTTAAGCATTTTTCCATTCCCATTTTTTTAACAAACAAAAGAAAGAAAAAGTAAGAGAAGACAAATGTGCGTAAAATGGCCTCTTGAAATTGTTGTTTTGAACTGTGGATGTCTTTTGAATTTTTTGGTCGATATACGACCCCAGGATTTGTTTTCCGGGCAGGTGTCATTTACAGGCCTGTGATTATTTTGAATATCAACTGACCATCAGCCCTGGCTTTAAAGCTGTTGTTGTGTGAAACGGCCACAATGTGGCAGCAGTTCTCCTTTATAAAATCTGTGTACTAGGACAACAGAGCCTCAATGTTGTAGGTTGTAAATTAGAATGGAATGTGCCAGGAAAAAGCGCCTTAAGTTTATGTCTCACTACTTCTTGTTCGTTTTCTTAACTTAATTTTTATTTTTTATCACAGCAAGTTCGATTACAATGTTTTGCTTGTTCTACGTGTGCAAGATGTGGTTCTTTTACACATATGCATGTGTCTATTCTTCCTGGGATCCTTTTCCCATGGTCCCTTGGTGATTATATACGTCACCTGTGTTTGTATATGTCTGTTAACCCCAATATCCTAATGTATCCAATCCTCACACCTTTCCGTTGGTGAACCATAAGTTTGTTGAATGAATCTGTGATTGCCTTTCTCTGTGGAAATATCTTCACTGGTATCCATTTTTAGGTAACACCTATAAGTGATATCCTAGGACATGTGTCTTTCTCTTTCTGACTTACTACAAGTTGTGTGATTACCTCTAGACTCATCTATGGTGCTGCAAATGGAATTGTGTCCTTTTCTTCCTTGGCTAATATTCCGTGTGTACATATACCAGTTCTTCTTTGTCCACTCATCTGTTGATGGACTTCTTGGTTGCTTTCACGTCTTGGCTATTGTAATACTGTTGCAATGCAGATTTGCCCCCCTGTGTCTTTCCAATTCTGTCTTCTTAGGTTGTAGGCCCAGGAGTGGGCCTGCTGGATCATATGGTAGCTCAATGTTGGCCTCGTAAAGGCACGTCCATTCTGTTCTCATTCGTGGCTCTTACCAGGTTACGTCCCACTTAAAGTTGAGGGTATGCACTTTCTCCACAACCCCTTCAGCACTTGTTGTTTGTAGCTTTCTTCTGATGTTTATTCTGACCGGTTTGAGCTGATAACTCTTTGTGGTTGGATTTGCATGGGTCTCATAATCCCTTGAAATTGAGTTTTCAGGCCTGTCTGTTTTTTCTTCAAACTGTGAGTGCAACTTACGTCTTCATCGTGTTTGCCTGAAGTATGTGCCACATTTTGTAATATTTGGCCATTACCTCCCTCAAGACATTTTGAGGGCAGGTTCATTTACAGCCCTCCAGTACTTGTGCATATAAGTGACCCTTAGCAGCAGGTTTTAAGGCTGCTGTTGCAGGTAACAGCCAGAGGGCGGCAGCATTTCTGCTTTCCCCACTCAGGTAACTAGGGAAACAGACCTTCCTGCCAGTGGTGTTCCTCAGTTATAAATTAGAGTGGAATGTGCCCGGATAGTCCCCCAAATGCTGATGTCTCCTTACTTATGTTTGTTTTTTATGTGAATTTATATTTTTTATTGGAGCCACGTGCCATTGTGTACATGGACCACTTCTTCTTTGTGCATTCCCCGGTTGATGGACATTTTCGTTGCTTCCAAAATGTTGGCTATGGTAAATATAGCTGGAGTGCAGGATTGCCAGCCTGTGTCTTTTTCATTCTCATCCTCTGAGGCCATAGGCCCTGCAGTGGGTATGCCTGATTGAATGGTCGCTCAATATTTACCTTTTCAAGGCAGCTTGTTTGTGTTTTCATTACTGGCTCTTACCATGTCCCACTTTGAACCGAGGGTACACATTTCTCCACAACCCCTACAGCATTTATTTTTGCAGAAATTTTACTCATGGCCATTCTGACTGGTGTAAGCTGACAGGATTTTGTAATTTGGAATTGCATGTCTTTAATAATTCCTAATGTTCAGCATTTTTCCACGCCTATTTTATATCTGTTAAACAAAAACAGAAAAAAAAACTGTGAGTACAGTAAACCTCTTGAATTGTCTTCTTGGAACGTTGCCCTCTTTTGAATTTTTGGTCGATTTTCGACCCCAGGATTTTTTTTGAGGGCAGGTGTCCCTTTACAGGCCTGCAACGAGTGTGAATATTTAGTGACCATTAGCCCTGGGTTTAAAAGCTGCTGTTGTGCGAAATGGCCACAAGGCGGCAGCATTTCTCCATTCCCAAATCAGATTACTAGGGCAGCAGAGCCTTTCTGGAAGTCCTGTTCCCAGGTTGTAAATTAGAATGGAATGTGCCAGGAAAACCCCGCATAAGATTATGTCACATTACTTCTTGTTCGATGTTTTAATTTTTCTAATTGGGGTAACGATTAGAATATTTTTTGTCTTAGGTGTACACAGGTGTGGTTCATTTGTACTATATATGTGTGTGTGTGTGTGTGTGTGTGTAATATATATATGTATATATATATATATATATATATATATTCACTGTACAGATCCTCTTCCCATGTAAATTACTGCAGAGTGTTCCGTAGACCTCCCTTGCTATATGGTCGGTCCTTTTTGATATATATATATTTAATATGTATTTGTATACCTATGGTAACCCTAATCTTAATTTATCCATTCCCCCCACCTTTCCTTTTAGATAAGCGTGGTTTGTTTTCTAAGTCTGTGACTGTCTTTCTCTGTGGAAATATGTTCAATTTCTCTCAGTTGTTAGGTAACGCCTATAAGTGATATCATAGGATATAGTGTCTTTTACTTTCCGACTTACCTCATGTTCTGTGATTATCTCTGGGCTCATCTATGGTGCCGCAAAGAGCAGTGTTTCCTTGTTTTCCATCGTTAGTATGCCTTTGTGTACAGGGACCACTTCTTTATCCATTCATCTGTTGATGGACATTTTGGTTGCTTCCGTGCCTTGGCTATTGTGAAAATGGCTGCAGTGCAGCTCTTGCAGCCTGTGTCTTCTCGGCTCTGGTCTTCTCAGGTGAGAGGCTCAGCAGTGGCCCTGCTGGATGGAATGGTGGCTCAATTTTTACTTTTAAATGCAGCTCCTTTCTGTTCTCATTATTGGCTGTTACCACTTTACATCTCACCAGCAGTTAGAGGGTACACAGTTCTCTAAAACCCCTTCGGCATTTATTGTTTGTTGACTTTTGCCGATGGTAGTTGACTTGTGTGAGTTGAATCCTTTATGTAGATTAGATTTGCATGAGTCTAATAATTCCTGATGTTGAGCTGTTATCCATTTTTCTTTTTTTGAAGAAGAGTGAATAAAACTTACCTCTTCATACCTATCTCCTTGAAACATTGGCCTGTTTTTAATTTGTTTGGCCATTCCCAGCTCAGGACATTTTTGAGGTCACGTGTCCTTTACTGCCCTGAGGTCCCTGTGAATGTTGAGTGACCGTTAGCTGTGGGTTTAAAGCCGCTATTGCGGGAAACGGCCACAAGGCGGCAGCATTTCTACATTTCCAAATCTGGGTTTTGGGCAACACAGCCTTCCTGGAAATCGTGTGAGCAGGCTGCAAATTAGAGTGAAATGTGCCAGGGCAAACCCCCAAGAGCTTAAATCTCCTCACGTCTTGTTTGCTTTTAAATTTAATGTTTATTTATTAGCAGAGCAAATTTGATAAAAATATTGTGTGTGTTCTAGGTGTACAGAATCTGGTTCATTATATCTATGCCTCGATCTATTCATCTTTGGATCCTTTCCCGTGTAGGTTATTACAGAGTGTTTGAGTAGACCTCTCTTGGTATTCCATAGGATATTTGTGATTATATATTTCATAAGTATTAGTACATGTCTGTTAACCCCCATACCCTAATTCATATGTTCCTTACACCTTTCCATGTGGTTAAACATATTTTTGTTTTCTGAATCCATGCGTGTCCTTCTCTTGGAAATAATTTCATGGGTATCGATTTTTAGGTAACACCTATAACTGATGTCATAGGATATCTGTGCTTTTGGGTTCTTTCGTAGCTTCAAGTTGGCTGATTATTTCTAGATCCTTCTATGGTGGTGCCAACGGCAATGTTTCATTCTTTTCCTTGGCTAATATTCCATTGTGTACATCGGACCACTTCTTTCTGGTGCGTTTCGTCTGTTGATGGACATTTTGGTTCTTCCAAATCTTGGCTATGGTACACGTTGCTGGAGTGCAGGATTGCCAGCCTGTGTCTTTTTGATTCTAGTCTACTGAGGAGATAGGCCCATCGGTGGGCCTACCAGGATCATAGGGTAGCTCAATTTTTACCTTGAAATGCACCTCCATTCTGTTCCTCAATTACTGGCTGTTACCAGGTTACATCCCAACAGCAGCAAGAGGGTACGCCGTTCTCTAAAACCCCTTCAGCATTTATTCTTTGTACACGTTTTTGCTGATGATCATTCTGACGGCTGTGAGGTGAAACGTTTTTGTAGATTGGATTTGCATGACTTCATTAATTCCGGATGTTAAGCATTTTTCCATTCCCATTTTTTTAACAAACAAAAGAAAGAAAAAGTAAGAGAAGACAAATGTGCGTAAAATGGCCTCTTGAAATTGTTGTTTTGAACTGTGGATGTCTTTTGAATTTTTTGGTCGATATACGACCCCAGGATTTGTTTTCAGGGCAGGTGTCATTTACAGGCCTGTAATTATTTTGAATATCAACTGACCATCAGCCCTGGCTTAAAGCTGTTGTTGTGTGAAACGGCCACAATGTGGCAGCAGTTCTCCTTTATAAAATCTGTGTACTAGGACAACAGAGCCTCAATGTTGTAGGTTGTAAATTAGAATGGAATGTGCCAGGAAAAAGCGCCTTAAGTTTATGTCTCACTACTTCTTGTTCGTTTTCTTAACTTAATTTTTATTTTTTATCACAGCAAGTTCGATTACAATGTTTTGCTTGTTCTACGTGTGCAAGATGTGGTTCTTTTACACATATACATGTGTCTATTCTTCCTGGGATCCTTTTCCCATGGTCCCTTGGTGATTATATACGTCACCTGTGTTTGTATATGTCTGTTAACCCCAATATCCTAATGTATCCAATCCTCACACCTTTCCGTTGGTGAACCATAAGTTTGTTGAATGAATCTGTGATTGCCTTTCTCTGTGGAAATATCTTCACTGGTATCCATTTTTAGGTAACACCTATAAGTGATATCCTAGGACATGTGTCTTTCTCTTTCTGACTTACTACAAGTTGTGTGATTACCTCTAGACTCATCTATGGTGCTGCAAATGGAATTGTGTCCTTTTCTTCCTTGGCTAATATTCCGTGTGTACATATACCAGTTCTTCTTTGTCCACTCATCTGTTGATGGACTTCTTGGTTGCTTTCACGTCTTGGCCTATTGTAATACTGTTGCAATGCAGATTTGCCTCCCTGTGTCTTTCCAATTCTGTCTTCTTAGGTTACAGGCCCAGGAGTGGGCCTGCTGGATCATATGGTAGCTCAATGTTGGCCTCGTAAAGGCACGTCCAGTTCTGTTCTCATTCGTGGCTCTTACCAGGTTACGTCCCACTTAAAGTTGAGGGTATGCACTTCTCCACAACCCCTTCAGCACTTGTATGTTTGTAGCTTTCTTCTGATGTTTATTCTGACCTGGTTTGAGCTGATACCTCTTTGTGGTTGGATTTGCATGGGTCTCATAATCCCTTGAAATTGAGCTTTCAGGCCTGTCCTGTTTTTTCTTCAAACTGTGAGTGCAACTTACCTCTTCATCGTGTTTTCCTGAAGTATGTGCCACATTTTGTAATACTTTGGGCCATTACCTCCCCTCAAGACATTTTGAGGGCAGGTTCATTTACAGCCCTCCAGTACTTGTGCATATAAAGTGACCCTTAGCGCAGGGTTTAAGGCTGCTGTTGCAGGTAACAGCCAGAGGGCGGCAGCATTTTCTGCTTTCCCCACTCAGGTAACTAGGGTAAACAGACCTTCCTGCCAGTGGTGTTCCTCAGTTATAAATTAGAGTGGAATGTGGCCCGGATAATCCCCCAAATGCTGATGTCTCCTTACTTATGTTTGTTTTTTAATGTGAATTTATATTTCTTATTGGAGCCATGTGCCATTGTGTACATGGACCACTTCTTCTTTGTGCATTCCCTGTTGATGGACATTTTCGTTGCTTCCAAATGTTGGCTATGGTAAATATAGCTGGAGTGCAGGATTGCAGCCTGTGTCTTCTTCATTCTCATCCTCTGAGGCCATAGGCCCTGCAGTGGGTATGCCTGATTGAATGGTAGCTCAATATTTACCTTTTCAAGGCAGCTTGTTTGTGTTTTCATTACTGGCTCTTACCATGTCCCACTTTGAACCGAGGGTACACATTTCTCCACAACCCCTACAGCATTTATATTTTTGCAGAAATTTTACTCATGGCCATTCTGGACTGGTGTAAGCTGACAGGATTTTGTAATTTGGAATTGCATGTCTTTAATAATTCCTAATGTTCAGCATTTTTCCACGCCTATTTTATATCTGTTAAACAAAAACAGAAAAAAAAACTGTGAGTACAAGTAAACCTCTTGAAATGGTCTTCTTGGAACGTTGCCCTCTTTTGAATTTTTTGGTCGATTTTCGACCCCAGGATTTTTTTTTGAGGGCAGATGTCCTTTACAGGCCTGCAACTGAGTGTGAATATTTAGTGACCATTAGCCCTGGGTTTAAAGCTGCTGTTGTGGGAAATGGCCACAAGGCGGCAGCATTTCTCCATTCCCAAATCAGATTACTAGGGCAGCAGAGCCTTTCTGGAAGTCCTGTTCCCAGGTTGTAAATTAGAATGGAATGTGCCAGGAAAAACCCCGCATAAGATTATGTCACATTACTTCTTGTTCGATGTTTTAATTTTTCTAATTGGGGTAACGATTAGAATATTTTTTGTCTTAGGTGTACACAGGTGCTGGTTCATTTGTACTATATATGTGTGTGTGTGTGTGTGTGTGTGTATATATATATGTGTATATATATATATATATATATATTCACGTACAGATCCTCTTCCCATGTAAATTACTGCAGAGTGTTCCGTAGACCTCCCTTGCTATATGGTCGGTCCTTTTTGATATATATATTTAATATGTATTTGTATACCTATGGTAACCCTAATCTTAATTTATCCATTCCCCCCACCTTTCCTTTTAGATAAGCGTGGTTTGTTTTCTACGTCTGTGACTGCCTTTCTCTGTGGAAATATGTTCACTGGTATCCATTTTTAGGTAACACCTATAAGTGATATCCTAGGACATGATGTCTTTTACTTTCCGACTTACCTCATGTTCTGTGATTATCTCTGGGCTCATCTATGGTGCCGCAAAGAGCAGTGTTTCCTTGTTTTCCATCGTTAGTATGCCTTTGTGTACAGGGACCACTTCTTTATCCATTCATCTGTTGATGGACATTTTGGTTGCTTCCGTGCCTTGGCTATTGTGAAAATGGCTGCAGTGCAGCTCTTGCAGCCTGTGTCTTCTCGGCTCTGGTCTTCTCAGGTGAGAGGCTCAGCAGTGGCCCTGCTGGATGGAATGGTGGCTCAATTTTACTTTTAAATGCAGCTCCTTTCTGTTCTCATTATTGGCTGTTACCACTTTACATCTCACCAGCAGTTAGAGGGTACACAGTTCTCTAAAACACCTTCGGCATTTATTACTTGTTGACTTTTGCCGATGGTAGTTGACTTGTGTGAGTTGAATCCTTTATGTAGATTAGATTTGCATGAGTCTAATAATTCCTGATGTTGAGCTGTTATCCATTTTTCTTTTTTTGAAGAAGAGTGAATAAAACTTACCTCTTCATACTATCTCCGTGAAACATTGGCCTGTTTTTAATTTTTTTGGCCATTCCCAGCTCAGGACATTTTTGAGGTCACGTGTCCTTTACTGCCCTGAGTCCGTGTGAATGTTAAGTGACCCGTTAGCTGTGGGTTTAAAGCCGCTATTTGCGGGAAACGGCCACAAGGCGGGCAGCATTTCTACATTTCCAAATCTGGGTTTTTGGGCAACACAGCCTTCCTGGAAATCGTGTGAGCAGGCTGCAAATTAGAGTGAAATGTGCCAGGGCAAACCCCCAAGAGCTTAAATCTCCTCACTTCTTGTTTGCTTTTTAAATTTAATGTTTATTTATTATCAGAGCAAATTTGATAAAAATATTGTGTGTGTTCTAGGTGTACAGAATCTGGTTCATTATATCTATGCCTCGATCTATTCATCTTTGGATCCTTTCCCGTGTAGGTTATTACAGAGTGTTGAGTAGACCTCTCTTGGTATTCCATAGGATATTTGTGATTATATATTTCATAAGTATTAGTACATGTCTGTTAACCCCCATACCCTAATTCATATGTTCCTTACACCTTTCCATGTGGTTAAACATATTTTTTGTTTTCTGAATCCATGCGTGTCCTTCTCTTGGAAATAATTTCATGGGTATCGATTTTTAGGTAACACCTATAACTGATGTCATAGGATATCTGTCTTTTGGGTTCTTTCGTAGTTCAAGTTGGCTGATTATTTCTAGATCCTTCTATGGTGGTGCCAACGGCAATGTTTCATTCTTTTCCTTGGCTAATATTCCATTGTGTACATGGACCACTTCTTTCTGGTGCATTTCTCTGTTGATGGACATTTTGGTTCTTCCAAATCTTGGCTATGGTACACGTTGCTGGAGTGCAGGATTGCCAGCCTGTGTCTTTTTGATTCTAGTCTACTCAGGAGATAGGCCCATCGGTGGGCCTACCAGGATCATAGGGTAGCTCAATTTTTACCTTGAAATGCACCTCCATTCTGTTCTCAATACTGGCTGTTACCAGGTTACATCCCAACAGCAGCAAGAGGGTACGCCGTTCTCTAAAAACCCCTTCAGCATTTATTCTTTGTACACGTTTTTGCTGATGATCATTCTGACGGCTGTGAGGTGAACGTTTTTGTAGATTGGATTTGCATGACTTCATTAATTCCGGATGTTAAGCATTTTTCCATTCCCATTTTTTTAACAAACAAAAGAAAGAAAAGTAAGAGAAGACAAATGTGCGTAAAATGGCCTCTTGAAATTGTGTGTTTTGAATTGTGGATGTCTTTTGAATTTTTTGGTCGATATACGACCCCAGATTTGTTTTCAGGGCAGGTGTCATTTACAGGCCTGTAATTATTTTGAATATCAACTGACCATCAGCCCTGGGCTTAAAGCTGTTGTTGTGTGAAACGGCCACAATGTGGCAGCAGTTTCTCCTTTATAAAATCTGTGTACTAGGACAACAGAGCCTCAATGTTGTAGGTTGTAAATTAGAATGGAATGTGCCAGGAAAAAGCGCCTTAAGTTTATGTCTCACTACTTCTTGTTCGTTTTCTTAACTTAAGGTTTATTTTTTATCACAGCAAGTTCGATTACAATGTTTTGCTTGTTCTACGTGTGCAAGATGTGGTTCTTTTACACATATAGCATGTGTCTATTCTTCCTGGGATCCTTTTCCCCATGGTCCTTGGTGATTATATACGTCACCTGTGTTTGTATATGTCTGTTAACCCCAATATCCTAATGTATCCAATCCTCACACCTTTCCGTTGGTGAACCATAAGTTTGTTGAATGAATCTGTGATTGCCTTTCTCTGTGGAAATATCTTCACTGGTATCCATTTTTAGGTAACACCTATAAGTGATATCCTAGGACATGTGTCTTTCTCTTTCTGACTTACTACAAGTTGTGTGATTACCTCTAGACTCATCTATGGTGCTGCAAATGGAATTGTGTCCCTTTTCTTCCTTGGCTAATATTCCGTGTGTACATATACCAGGTTCTTCTTTGTCCACTCAGTCTGTTGATGGACTTCTTGGTTGCTTTCACGTCTTGCTATTGTAATACTGTTGCAATGCAGATTTGCCCTCCCTGTGTCTTTCCAATTCTGTCTTCTTAGGTTGTACAGGCCCAGGAGTGGGCCTGCTGGATCATATGGTAGCTCAATGTTGGCCTCGTAAAGGCACGTCCAGTTCTGTTCTCATTCGTGGCTCTTACCAGGTTACGTCCCACTTAAAGTTGAGGGTATGCACTTCTCCACAACCCCTTCAGCACTTGTTGTTTGTAGCTTTCTTCTGATGTTTATTCTGACTGGTTTGAGCTGATACCTCTTTGTGGTTGGATTTGCATGGGTCTCATAATCCCTTGAAATTGAGTTTTCAGGCCTGTCCGTTTTTTCTTCAAACTGTGAGTGCAACTTACCTCTTCATCTTGTTTTCCTGAAGTATGTGCCACATTTTGTAATACTTTTGGCCATTACCTCCCTCAAGACATTTTGAGGGCAGGTTCATTTACAGCCCTCCAGTACTTGTGCATATAAAGTGACCCTTAGCACAGGTTTTAAGGCTGCTGTTGCAGGTAACAGCCAGAGGGCGGCAGCATTTCTGCTTTCCCCACTCAGGTAACTAGGGAAACAGACCTTCCTGCCAGTGGTGTTCCTCAGTTATAAATTAGAGTGGAATGTGCCCGGATAGTCCCCCAAATGCTGATGTCTCCTTACTTATGTTTGTTTTTTAATGTGAATTTATATTTTTTATTGGAGCCATGTGCCATTGTGTACATGGACCACTTCTTCTTGTGCATTCCCCGGTTGATGGACATTTTCGTTGCTTCCAAATGTTGGCTATGGTAAATATAGCTGGAGTGCAGGATTGCCAGCCTGTGTCTTTTTCATTCTCATCCTCTGAGGCCATAGGCCCTGCAGTGGGTATGCCTGATTGAATGGTACGCTCAATATTTACCTTTTCAAGGCAGCTTGTTTGTGTTTTCATTACTGGCTCTTACCATGTCCCACTTTGAACCGAGGGTACACATTTCCTCCACAACCCCTACAGCATTTATTTTTGCAGAAATTTTACCTCATGGCCATTCTGACTGGTGTAAGCTGACAGGATTTTGTAATTTGGAATTGCATGTCTTTAATAATTCCTAATGTTCAGCATTTTTCCACGCCTATTTTATATCTGTTAAACAAAAACAGAAAAAAAACTGTGAGTACAGTAAACCTCTTGAAATTGTCTTCTTGGAACGTTGCCCTCTTTTGAATTTTTTGGTCGATTTTCGACCCCAGGATTTTTTTTGAGGGCAGATGTCCTTTACAGGCCTGCAACTGAGTGTGAATATTTAGTGACCATTAGCCCTGGGTTTAAAGCTGCTGTTGTGCGAAATGGCCACAAGGCGGCAGCATTTCTCCATTCCCAAATCAGATTACTAGGGCAGCAGAGCCTTTCTGGAAGTCCTGTTCCCAGGTTGTAAATTAGAATGGAATGTGCCAGGAAAACCCCGCATAAGATTATGTCACATTACTTCTTGTTCGATGTTTTAATTTTTCTAATTGGGGTAACGATTAGAATATTTTTTGTCTTAGGTGTACACAGTGTGGTTCATTTGTACTATATATGTGTGTGTGTGTGTGTGTGTGTGTGTGTGTATATATATATGTATATATATATATACATATATATATATTCACGTACAGATCCTCTTCCCATGTAAATTACTGCAGAGTGTTCCGTAGACCTCCCTTGCTATATGGTCGGCCTTTTTGATATATATATATTTAATATGTATTTGTATACCTATGGTAACCCTAATCTTAATTTATCCATTCCCCCCACCTTTCCTTTTAGATAAGCGTGGTTTGTTTTCTACGTCTGTGACTGCCTTTCTCTGTGGAAATATGTTCATTTCTCTCAGTTGTTAGATAACGCCTATAAGTGATATATAGGATATGTGTCTTTTACTTTCCGACTTACCTCATGTTCTGTGATTATCTCTGGGCTCATCTATGGTGCCGCAAAGAGCAGTGTTTCCTTGTTTTCCATCGTTAGTATGCCTTTGTGTACAGGGACCACTTCTTTATCCATTCATCTGTTGATGGACATTTTGGTTGCTTCCGTGCCTTGGCTATTGTGAAAATGGCTG
The DNA here is from genome assembly GCF_011762595.2 of Tursiops truncatus. Classification (NCBI taxonomy): domain Eukaryota; kingdom Metazoa; phylum Chordata; class Mammalia; order Artiodactyla; family Delphinidae; genus Tursiops; species Tursiops truncatus. Next base: position 137,838,704 of record NC_047035.1, read on the forward strand.
CAGTGCAGCTCTTGCAGCCTGTGTCTTCTCGGCTCTGGTCTTCTCAGGTGAGAGGCTCAGCAGTGGCCCTGCTGGATGGAATGGTGGCTCAATTTTTACTTTTAAATGCAGCTCCTTTCTGTTCTCATTATTGGCTGTTACCACTTTACATCTCACCAGCAGTTAGAGGGTACACAGTTCTCTAAAACCCCTTCGGCATTTATTGTTTGTTGACTTTTGCCGATGGTAGTTGACTTGTGTGAGTTGAATCCTTTATGTAGATTAGATTTGCATGAGTCTAATAATTCCTGATGTTGAGCTGTTATCCATTTTTCTTTTTTTGAAGAAGAGTGAATAAAACTTACCTCTTCATACTATCTCCTTGAAACATTGGCCTGTTTTTAATTTGTTTGGCCATTCCCAGCTCAGGACATTTTTGAGGTCACGTGTCCTTTACTGCCCTGAGGCCGTGTGAATGTTGAGTGACCCTTAGCTGTGGGTTTAAAGCCGCTATTGCGGGAAACGGCCACAAGGCGGCAGCATTTCTACATTTCCAAATCTGGGTTTTTGGGCAACACAGCCTTCCTGGAAATCGTGTGAGCAGGCTGCAAATTAGAGTGAAATGTGCCAGGGCAAACCCCCAAGAGCTTAAATCTCCTCACGTCTTGTTTGCTTTTTAAATTTAATTTTTATTTATTATCAGAGCAAATTTGATAAAAATATTGTGTGTGTTCTAGGTGTACAGAATCTGGTTCATTATATCTATGCCTCGATCTATTCATCTTTGGATCCTTTCCCGTGTAGGTTATTACAGAGTGTTGAGTAGACCTCTCTTGTATTCCATAGATATCTTGTGATTATATATTTCATAAGTATTAGTACATGTCTGTTAACCCCCATACCCTAATTCATATGTTCCTTACACCTTTCCATGTGGTTAAACATATTTTTGTTTTCTGAATCCATGCGTGTCCTTCTCTTGGAAATAATTTCATGGGTATCGATTTTTAGGTAACACCTATAACTGATGTCATAGGATATCTGTGTTTTGGGTTCTTTCTTAGTTCAAGTTGGCTGATTATTTCTAGATCCTTCTATGGTGGTGCCAACGGCAATGTTTCATTCTTTTCCTTGGCTAATATTCCATTGTGTACACGGACCACTTCTTTTTGGTGCGTTTGTCTGTTGATGGACATTTTGGTTCTTCCAAATCTTGGCTATGGTACACGTTGCTGGAGTGCAGGATTGCCAGCCTGTGTCTTTTTGATTCTAGTCTACTCGAGGAGATAGGCCCATCGGTGGGCCTACCAGGTCATAGGGTAGCTCAATTTTTACCTTGAAATGCACCTCCATTCTGTTCTCAATTCTGGCTGTTACCAGGTTACATCCCAAGAGCAGCAAGAGGGTACGCCGTTCTCTAAAACCCCTTCAGCATTTATTCTTTGTACACGTTTTTGCTGATGATCATTCTGAACGGCTGTGAGGTGACGTTTTTGTAGATTGGATTTGCATGACTTCATTAATTCCGGATGTTAAGCATTTTTCCATTCCCATTTTTTTAACAAACAAAAGAAAGAAAAGTAAGAGAAGACAAATGTGCGTAAAATGGCCTCTTGAAATTGTTGTTTTGAACTGTGGATGTCTTTTGAATTTTTTGGTCGATATACGACCCCAGGATTTGTTTTCCGGGCAGGTGTCATTTACAGGCCTGTGATTATTTTGAATATCAACTGACCATCAGCCCTGGCTTTAAGCTGTTGTTGTGTGAAACGGCCACAATGTGGCAGCAGTTCTCCTTTATAAAATCTGTGTACTAGGACAACAGAGCCTCAATGTTGTAGGTTGTAAATTAGAATGGAATGTGCCAGGAAAAAGCGCCTTAAGTTTATGTCTCACTACTTCTTGTTCGTTTTCTTAACTTTAAGTTTTATTTTTTATCACAGCAAGTTCGATTACAATGTTTTGCTTGTTCTACGTGTGCAAGATGTGGTTCTTTTACACATATACATGTGTCTATTCTTCCTGGGATCCTTTTCCCATGGTCCTTGGTGATTATATACGTCACCTGTGTTTGTATATGTCTGTTAACCCCAATATCCTAATGTATCCAATCCTCACACCTTTCCGTTGGTGAACCATAAGTTTGTTGAATGAATCTGTGATTGCCTTTCTCTGTGGAAATATCTTCACTGGTATCCATTTTTAGGTAACACCTATAAGTGATATCCTAGGACATGTGTCTTTCTCTTTCTGACTTACTACAAGTTGTGTGATTACCTCTAGACTCATCTATGGTGCTGCAAATGGAATTGTGTCCTTTTCTTCCTTGGCTAATATTCCGTGTGTACATATACCAGTTCTTCTTTGTCCACTCATCTGTTGATGGACTTCTTGGTTGCTTTCACGTCTTGGCTATTGTAATACTGTTGCAATGCAGATTTGCCCCCCTGTGTCTTTCCAATTCTGTCTTCTTAGGTTGTAAGGCCCAGGAGTGGGCCTGCTGGATCATATGGTAGCTCAATGTTGGCCTCGTAAAGGCACGTCCATTCTGTTCTCATTCGTGGCTCTTACCAGGTTACGTCCCACTTAAAGTTGAGGGTATGCACTTCTCCACAACCCCTTCAGCACTTGTTGTTTGTAGCTTTCTTCTGATGTTTATTCTGACCGGTTTGAGCTGATACCTCTTTGTGGTTGGATTTGCATGGGTCTCATAATCCCTTGAAATTGAGTTTTCAGGCCTGTCCTGTTTTTTTCTTCAAACTGTGAGTGCAACTTACGTCTTCATCGTGTTTGCCTGAAGTATGTGCCACATTTTGTAATATTTTGGCCATTACCTCCCTCAAGACATTTTGAGGGCAGGTTCATTTACAGCCCTCCAGTACTTGTGCATATAAAGTGACCCTTAGCAGCAGGGTTTTAAGGCTGCTGTTGCAGGTAACAGCCAGAGGGCGGCAGCATTTCTGCTTTCCCCACTCAGGTAACTAGGGAAACAGACCTTCCTGCCAGTGGTGTTCCTCAGTTATAAATTAGAGTGGAATGTGCCCGGATAAGTCCCCCAAATGCTGATGTCTCCTTACTTATGTTTGTTTTTTAATGTGAATTTATATTTTTATTGGAGCCATGTGCCATTGTGTACATGGACCACTTCTTCTTTGTGCATTCCCCGGTTGATGGACATTTTCGTTGCTTCCAAATGTTGGCTATGGTAAATATAGCTGGAGTGCAGGATTGCCAGCCTGTGTCTTTTTCATTCTCATCCTCTGAGGCCATAGGCCCTGCAGTGGGTATGCCTGATTGAATGGTCGCTCAATATTTACCTTTTCAAGGCAGCTTGTTTGTGTTTTCATTACTGGCTCTTACCATGTCCCACTTTGAACCGAGGGTACACATTTCTCCCACAACCCTACAGCATTTATTTTTTTGCAGAAATTTTACTCATGGCCATTCTGACTGGTGTAAGCTGACAGGATTTTGTAATTTGGAATTGCATGTCTTTAATAATTCCTAATGTTCAGCATTTTTCCACGCCTATTTTATATCTGTTAAACAAAAACAGAAAAAAAAACTGTGAGTACAAGTAAACCTCTTGAAATGGTCTTCTTGGAACGTTGCCCTCTTTTGAATTTTTTGGTCGATTTTCGACCCCAGGATTTTTTTTGAGGGCAGATGTCCTTTACAGGCCTGCAATGAGTGTGAATATTTAGTGACCATTAGCCCTGGGTTTAAAGCTGCTGTTGTGGGAAATGGCCACAAGGCGGCAGCATTTCTCCATTCCCAAATCAGATTACTAGGGCAGCAGAGCCTTTCTGGAAGTCCTGTTCCCAGGTTGTAAATTAGAATGGAATGTGCCAGGAAAACCCCGCATAAGATTATGTCACATTACTTCTTGTTCGATGTTTTAATTTTTCTAATTGGGGTAACGATTAGAATATTTTTTGTCTTAGGTGTACACACGGTCTGGTTCATTTGTACTATATTGTGTGTGTGTGTGTGTGTGTGTGTGTGTGTAGTATATGTATATATATATATATATATATATTCATGTACAGATCCTCTTCCCATGTAAATTACTGCAGAGTGTTCCGTAGACCTCCCTTGCTATATGGTCGGATCTTTTTGATATATATATTTAATATGTATTTGTATACCTATGGTAACCCTAATCTTAATTTATCCATTCCCCCCACCTTTCCTTTTAGATAAGCGTGGTTTGTTTTCTAAGTCTGTGACTGTCCTTTCTCTGTGGAAATATGTTCATTTCTCTCAGTTGTTAGGATAACGCCTATAAGTGATATTCATAGGATATATGTCTTTTACTTTCCGACTTACCTCATGTTCTGTGATTATCTCTGGGCTCATCTATGGTGCCGCAAAGAGCAGTGTTTCCTTGTTTTTCCATCGTTAGTATGCCTTTGTGTACATGGACCACTTCTTTATCCATTCATCTGTTGATGGACATTTTGGTTGCTTCCGTGCCTTGGCTATTGTGAAAATGGCTGCAGTGCAGCTCTTGCAGCCTGTGTCTTCTCGGCTCTGGTCTTCTCAGGTGAGAGGCTCAGCAGTGGCCCTGCTGGATGGAATGGTGGCTCAATTTTTACTTTTAAATGCAGCTCCTTTCTGTTCTCATTATTGGCTGTTACCACTTTACATCTCACCAGCAGTTAGAGGGTACACAGTTTCTCTAAAACCCCTTCGGCATTTATTGTTTGTTGACTTTTGCCGATGGTAGTTGACTTGTGTGAGTTGAATCCTTTATGTAGATTAGATTTGCATGAGTCTAATAATTCCTGATGTTGAGCTGTTATCCATTTTTCTTTTTTTGAAAGAAGAGTGAATAAAACTTACCTCTTCATACTATCTCCGTGAACATTGGCCTGTTTTTAATTTTTTTGGCCATTCCCAGCTCAGGACATTTTTGAGGTCACGTGTCCTTTACTGCCCTGAGTCCTGTGAATGTTAAGTGACCGTTAGCTGTGGGTTTAAAGCCGCTTTTGCGGGAAACGGCCACAAGGCGGCAGCATTTCTACATTTCCAAATCTGGGTTTTTGGGCAACACAGCCTTCCTGGAAATCGTGTGAGCAGGCTGCAAATTAGAGTGAAATGTGCCAGGGCAAAACCCCCAAGAGCTTAAATCTCCTCACTTCTTGTTTGCTTTTTAAATTTAATGTTTATTTATTATCAGAGCAAATTTGATAAAAATATTGTGTGGTTCTAGGTGTACAGAATCTGGTTCAGTATATCTATGCATCGATCTATTCATCTTTGGATCCTTTCCCGTGTAGGTTATTACAGAGTGTTGAGTAGACCTCTCTTGGTATTCCATAGGTATTTTGTGATTATATATTTCATAAGTATTAGTACATGTCTGTTAACCCCCATACCCTAATTCATATGTTCCTTACACCTTTCCATGTGGTTAAACATATTTTGTTTTCTGAATCCATGCGTGTCCTTCTCTTGGAAATAATTTCATGGGTATCGATTTTTAGGTAACACCTATAACTGATGTCATAGGATATCTGTCTTTTGGGTTCTTTCGTAGCTCAAGTTGGCTGATTATTTCTAGATCCTTCTATGGTGGTGCCAACGGCAATGTTTCATTCTTTTCCTTGGCTAATATTCCATTGTGTACATGGACCACTTCTTTTCTGGTGCAGTTTCTCTGTTGATGGACATTTTGGTTCTTCCAAATCTTGGCTATGGTACACGTTGCTGGAGTGCAGGATTGCCAGCCTGTGTCTTTTTGATTCTAGTCTACTCAGGAGATAGGCCCATCGGTGGGCCTACCAGATCATAGGGTAGCCTCAATTTTTACCTTGAAATGCACCTCCATTCTGTTCTCAATACTGGCTGTTACCAGGTTACATCCCAACAGCAGCAAGAGGGTACGCCGTTCTCTAAAACCCCTTCAGCATTTATTCTTTGTACACGTTTTTGCTGATGATCATTCTGACGGCTGTGAGGTGAACGTTTTTGTAGATTGGATTTGCATGACTTCATTAATTCCGGATGTTAAGCATTTTTCCATTCCCATTTTTTTAACAAACAAAAGAAAGAAAAAAGCAAGAGAAGACAAATGTGCGTAAAATGGCCTCTTGAAATTGTCGTTTTGAATTGTGGATGTCTTTTGAATTTTTTGGTCGATATACGACCCCAGGATTTGTTTTCAGGGCAGGTGTCATTTACAGGCCTGTAATTAGTTTGAATATCAACTGACCATCAGCCCTGGGCTTAAAGCTGTTGTTGTGTGAAACGGCCACAATGTGGCAGCAGTTCTCCTTTATAAAATTCTGTGTACTAGGACAACAGAGCCTCAATGTTGTAGGTTGTAAATTAGAATGGAATGTGCCAGGAAAAAGCGCCTTAAGTTTATGTCTCACTACTTCTTGTTCGTTTTCTTAATTTAAGTTTTATTTTTTATCACAGCAAGTTCGATTACAATGTTTTGCTTGTTCTACGTGTGCAAGATGTGGTTCTTTACACATATACATGTGTCTATTCTTCCTGGGATCCTTTTCCATGGTCTTGGTGATTATATACGTCACCTGTGTTTGTATATGTCTGTTAACCCCAATATCCTAATGTATCCAATCCTCACACCTTTCCGTTGGTGAACCATAAGTTTGTTGAATGAATCTGTGATTGCCTTTCTCTGTGGAAATATCTTCACTGGTATCCATTTTTAGGTACACCTATAAGTGATATCCTAGGACATGTGTCTTTCTCTTTCTGACTTACTACAAGTTGTGTGATTACCTCTAGACTCATCTATGGTGCTGCAAATGGAATTGTGTCCTTTTCTTCCTTGGCTAATATTCCGTGTGTACATATACCAGTTCTTCTTTGTCCACTCATCTGTTGATGGACTTCTTGGTTGCTTTCACGTCTTGCCTATTGTAATACTGTTGCAATGCAGATTTGCCTCCCTGTGTCTTTCCAATTCTGTCTTCTTAGGTTTACAGGCCCAGGAGTGGGCCTGCTGGATCATATGGTAGCTCAATGTTGGCCTCGTAAAGGCACGTCCGTTCTGTTCTCATTCGTGGCTCTTACCAGGTTACGTCCCACTTAAAGTTGAGGGTATGCACTTCTCCACAACCCCTTCAGCACTTGTACTGTTTGTAGCTTTCTTCTGATGTTTATTCTGACCTGGTTTGAGCTGATACCTACTTTGTGGTTGGATTTGCATGGGTCTCATAATCCCTTGAAATTGAGCTTTCAGGCATGTCCGTTTTTTCTTCAAACTGTGAGTGCAACTTACCTCTTCATCTTGTTTCCTGAAGTAATGTGCCACATTTTGTAATACTTTGGCCATTACCGCCCTCAAGACATTTTGAGGGCAGGTTCATTTACAGCCCTCCAGTACTTGTGCATATAAAGTGACCCTTAGCAGCAGGGTTTAAGGCTGCTGTTGCAGGTAACAGCCAGAGGGGCGGCAGCATTTCTGCTTTCCCCACTCAGGTAACTAGGGTAAACAGACCTTCCTGCCAGTGGTGTTCCTCAGTTATAAATTAGAGTGGAATGTGCCCGGATAATCCCCCAAATGCTGATGTCTCCTTACTTATGTTTGTTTTTTAATGTGAATTTATATTTTTTATTGGAGCCATGTGCCATTGTGTACATGGACCACTTCTTCTTTGTGCATTCCCCTGTTGATGGACATTTTCGTTGCTTCCAAATGTTGGCTATGGTAAATATAGCTGGAGTGCAGGATTGCCAGCCTGTGTCTTCTTCATTCTCATCCTCTGAGGCCATAGGCCCTGCAGTGGGTATGCCTGATTGAATGGTAGCTCAATATTTACCTTTTCAAGGCAGCTTGTTTGTGTTTTCATTACTGGCTCTTACCATGTCCCACTTTGAACCGGAGGGTACACATTTCCCCACAACCCCTACAGCATTTATATTTTGCAGAAATTTTACCCATGGCCATTCTGACTGGTGTAAGCTGACAGGATTTTGTAATTTGGATTTGCATGTCTTTAATAATGCCTAATGTTCAGCATTTTTCCACGCCTATTTTATATCTGTTAAACAAAAACAGAAAAAAAAAACTGTGAGTACAATAAACCTCTTGAAATGGTCTTCTTGGAACGTTGCCCTCTTTTGAATTTTTCGTCGATTTTCGACCCCAGGATTTTTTTTGAGGGCAGATGTCCTTTACAGGCCTGCAATGAGTGTGAATATTTAGTGACCATTAGCCCTGGGTTTAAAGCTGCTGTTGTGGGAAATGGCCACAAGGCGGCAGCATTTCTCCATTCCCAAATCAGATTACTAGGGCAGCAGAGCCTTTCTGGAAGTCCTGTTCCCAGGTTGTAAATTAGAATGGAATGTGCCAGGAAAAACCCCGCATAAGATTATGTCACATTACTTCTTGTTCGATGTTTTAATTTTTCTAATTGGGGTAACGATTAGAATATTTTTTGTCTTAGGTGTACACGGTCTGGTTCATTTGTACTATATATGTGTGTGTGTGTGTGTGTGTGTGTGTAGTGTGTGTATATATATATGTATATATATATATTCATGTACAGATCCTCTTCCCATGTAAATTACTGCAGAGTGTTCCGTAGACCTCCCTTGCTATATGGTCGGTCTTTTTGATATATATATTTAATATGTATTTGTATACCTATGGTAACCCTAATCTTAATTTATCCATTCCCCCCACCTTTCCTTTTAGATAAGCGTGGTTTGTTTTCTAAGTCTGTGACTGTCTTTCTCTGTGGAAATATGTTCATTTCTCTCAGTTGTTAGGTAACGCCTGTAAGTGATATCATAGGATATATGTCTTTTACTTTCCGACTTACCTCATGTTCTGTGATTATCTCTGGGCTCATCTATGGTGCCGCAAAGAGCAGTGTTTCCTTGTTTTCCATCGTTAGTATGCCTTTGTGTACATGGACCACTTCTTTATCCATTCATCTGTTGATGGACATTTTGGTTGCTTCCGTGCCTTGGCTATTGTGAAAATGGCTGCAGTGCAGCTCTTGCAGGCTGTGTCTTCTCGGCTCTGGTCTTCTCAGGTGAGAGGCTCAGCAGTGGCCCTGCTGGATGGAATGGTGGCTCAATTTTTACTTTTAAATGCAGCTCCTTTCTGTTCTCATTATTGGCTGTTACCACTTTACATCTCACCAGCAGTTAGAGGGTACACAGTTCTCTAAAACCCCTTCGGCATTTATTGTTTGTTGACTTTTGCCGATGGTAGTTGACTTGTGTGAGTTGAATCCTTTATGTAGATTAGATTTGCATGAGTCTAATAATTCCTGATGTTGAGCTGTTATCCATTTTTCTTTTTTGAAAAAGAGTGAATAAAACTTACCTCTTCATACTATCTCCGTGAAACATTGGCCTGTTTTTAATTTTTTTGGCCATTCCCAGCTCAGGACATTTTTGAGGTCACGTGTCCTTTACTGCCCTGAGTCCCTGTGAATGTTAAGTGACCGTTAGCTGTGGGTTTAAAGCCGCTTTTGCGGGAAACGGCCACAAGGCGGCAGCATTTCTACATTTCCAAATCTGGGTTTTTGGGCAACACAGCCTTCCTGGAAATCGTGTTAGCAGGCTGCAAATTAGAGTGAAATGTGCCAGGGCAAACCCCCAAGAGCTTAAATCTCCTTCACTTCTTGTTTGCTTTTTAAATTTAATGTTTATTTATTATCAGAGCAAATTTGATAAAAATATTGTGTGTGTTCTAGGTGTACAGAATCTGGTTCAGTATATCTATGCATCGATCTATTCATCTTTGGATCCTTTCCCGTGTAGGTTATTACAGAGTGTTGAGTAGACCTCTCTTGGTATTCCATAGGTATTTTGTGATTATATATTTCATAAGTATTAGTACATGTCTGTTAACCCCCATACCCTAATTCATATGTTCCTTACACCTTTCCATGTGGTTAAACATATTTTTGTTTTCTGAATCCATGCGTGTCCTTCTCTTGGAAATAATTTCATGGGTATCGATTTTTAGGTAACACCTATAACTGATGTCATAGGATATCTGTCTTTTGGGTTCTTTCGTAGCTCAAGTTGGCTGATTATTTCTAGATCCTTCTATGGTGGTGCAACGGCAATGTTTCATTCTTTTCCTTGGCTAATATTCCATTGTGTACATGGACCACTTCTTTCTGGTGCATTTCTCTGTTGATGGACATTTTGGTTCTTCCAAATCTTGGCTATGGTACACGTTGCTGGAGTGCAGGATTGCCAGCCTGTGTCTTTTGATTCTAGTCTACTCAGGAGATAGGCCCATCGGTGGGCCTACCAGATCATAGGGTAGCTCAATTTTTACCTTGAAAATGCACCTCCATTCTGTTCTCAATTACTGGCTGTTACCAGGTTACATCCCAACAGCAGCAAGAGGGTACGCCGTTCTCTAAAACCCCTTCAGCATTTATTCTTTGTACACGTTTTTGCTGATGATCATTCTGACGGCTGTGAGGTGAACGTTTTGTAGATTGGATTTGCATGACTTCATTAATTCCGGATGTTAAGCATTTTTTCCATTCCCATTTTTTTAACAAACAAAAGAAAGAAAAAGCAAGAGAAGACAAATGTGCGTAAAATGGCCTCTTGAAATTGTCGTTTTGAATTGTGGATGTCTTTTGAATTTTTTGGTCGATATACGACCCCAGGATTTGTTTTCAGGGCAGGTGTCATTTACAGGCCTGTAATTAGTTTGAATATCAACTGACCATCAGCCCTGGGCTTAAAGCTGTTGTTGTGTGAAACGGCCACAATGTGGCAGCAGTTCTCCTTTATAAAATCTGTGTACTAGGACAACAGAGCCTCAATGTTGTAGGTTGTAAATTAGAATGGAATGTGCCAGGAAAAAGCGCCTTAAGTTTATGTCTCACTACTTCTTGTTCGTTTTCTTAATTTAAGTTTTATTTTTTATCACAGCAAGTTCGATTACAATGTTTTGCTTGTTCTACGTGTGCAAGATGTGGTTCTTTTACACATATACATGTGTCTATTCTTCCTGGGATCCTTTTCCCATGGTCTTTGGTGATTATATACGTCACCTGTGTTTGTATATGTCTGTTAACCCCAATATCCTAATGTAGCCAATCCTCACACCTTTCCGTTGGTGAACCATAAGTTTGTTGAATGAATCTGTGATTGCCTTTCTCTGTGGAAATATCTTCACTGGTATCCATTTTTAGGTAACACCTATAAGTGATATCCTAGGACATGTGTCTTTCTCTTTCTGACTTACTACAAGTTGTGTGATTACCTCTAGACTCATCTATGGTGCTGCAAATGGAATTGTGTCCTTTTCTTCCTTGGCTAATATTCCGTGTGTACATATACCAGTTCTTCTTTGTCCACTCATCTGTTGATGGACTTCTTGGTTGCTTTCACGTCTTGCCTATTGTAATACTGTTGCAATGCAGATTTGCCTCCCTGTGTCTTTCCAATTCTGTCTTCTTAGGTTACAGGCCCAGGAGTGGGCCTGCTGGATCATATGGTAGCTCAATGTTGGCCTCGTAAAGGCACGTCCGTTCTGTTCTCATTCGTGGCTCTTACCAGGTTACGTCCCACTTAAAGTTGAGGGTATGCACTTCTCCACAACCCCTTCAGCATTACTGTTTGTAGCTTTCTTCTGATGTTTATTCTGACTGGTTTGAGCTGATACCTCTTTGTGGTTTGGATTTGCATGGGTCTCATAATCCCTTGAATTGAGCTTTTCAGGCATGTCCGTTTTTTCTTCAAACTGTGAGTGCAACTTACTCTTCATCTTGTTTTCCTGAAGTATGTGCCACATTTTGTAATACTTTGGCCATTACCGCCCTCAAGGACATTTTGAGGGCAGGTTCATTTACAGCCCTCCAGTACTTGTGCATATAAAGTGACCCTTAGCACAGGGTTTAAGGCTGCTGTTGCAGGTACAGCCAGAGGGCGGCAGCATTTCTGCTTTCCCCACTCAGGTAACTAGAGGTAACAGACCTTCCTGCCAGTGTGTTCCTCAGTTATAAATTAGAGTGGAATGTGCCCGGATAATCCCCCAAATGCTGATGTCTCCTTACTTATGTTTGTTTTTTAATGTGAATTTATATTTCTTAGTGGAGCCATGTGCCATTGTGTACATGGACCACTTCTTCTTTGTGCATTCCCCTGTTGATGGACATTTTCGTTGCTTCCAAATGTTGGCTATGGTAAATTATAGCTGGAGTGCGAGGATTGCCAGCCTGTGTCTTCTTCATTCTCATCCTCTGAGGCCATAGGCCCTGCAGTGGGTATGCCTGATTGAATGGTAGCTCAATATTTACCTTTTCAAGGCAGCTTGTTTGTGTTTTCATTACTGGCTCTTACCATGTCCCCTTGAACCGAGGGTACACATTTCCCCACAACCCCTACAGCATTTATTTTTGCAGAAATTTTACCCATGGCCATTCTGACTGGTGTAAGCTGACAGGATTTTGTAATTTGGATTTGCATGTCTTTAATAATGCCTAATGTTCAGCATTTTTTCCACGCCTATTTTATATCTGTTAAACAAAAACAGAAAAAAAAAAAACTGTGAGTACAATAAACCTCTTGAAATGGTCTTCTTGGAACGTTGCCCTCTTTTGAATTTTTCGTCGATTTTCGACCCCAGGATTTTTTTTGAGGGCAGATGTCCTTTACAGGCCTGCAATGAGTGTGAATATTTAGTGACCATTAGCCCTGGGTTTAAAGCTGCTGTTGTGGGAAATGGCCACAAGGCGGCAGCATTTCTCCATTCCCAAATCAGATTACTAGGGCAGCAGAGCTTTCTGGAAGTCCTGTTCCCAGGTTGTAAATTAGAATGGAATGTGCCAGGAAAACCCCGCATAAGATTATGTCACATTACTTCTTGTTCGATGTTTTAATTTTTCTAATTGGGGTACGATTAGAATATTTTTTGTCTTAGGTGTACACGGTCTGGGTTCATTGTACTATATGTTGTGTGTGTGTGTGTGTGTGTGTGTGTGTATATATATATATATATATATATATATATTCATGTACAGATCCTCTCCATGTAAATTACTGCAGAGTGTTCCGTAGACCTCCCTTGCTATATGGTCGGTTCTTTTGATATATATATTTAATATGTATTTGTATACCTATGGTAACCCTAATCTTAATTTATCCATTCCCCCCACCTTTCCTTTTAGATAAGCGTGGTTTGTTTTCTAAGTCTGTGACTGTCTTTCTCTGTGGAAATATGTTCATTTCTCTCAGTTGTTAGGTAACGCCTGTAAGTGATATCATAGGATATATGTCTTTTACTTTCGACTTACCTCATGTTTCTGTGATTATCTCTGGGCTCATCTATGGTGCCGCAAAGAGCAGTGTTTCATTGTTTTTCCATCGTTAGTATGCCTTTGTGTACATGGACCACTTCTTTATCCATTCATCTGTTGATGGACATTTTGGTTGCGTCCGTGCCTTGGCTATTGTGAAAATGGCTGCAGTGCAGCTCTTGCAGCCTGTGTCTTCTCGGCTCTGGTCTTCTCAGGTGAGAGGCTCAGCAGTGGCCCTGCTGGATGGAATGGTGGCTCAATTTTTACTTTTAAATGCAGCTCCTTTCTGTTCTCATTATTGGCTGTTACCACTTTACATCTCACCAGCAGTTAGAGGGTACACAGTTCTCTAAACCCCTTCGGCATTTATTGTTTGTTGACTTTTGCCGATGGTAGTTGACTTGTGTGAGTTGAATCCTTATGTAGATTAGATTTGCATGAGTCTAATAATTCCTGATGTTGAGCTGTTATCCATTTTTCTTTTTTTGAAAAGAGTGAATAAAACTTACCTCTTCATACTATCTCCGTGAAACATTGGCCTGTTTTTAATTTTTTTGGCCATTCCCAGCTCAGGACATTTTTGAGGTCACGTGTCCTTTACTGCCTGAGTCCCTGTGAATGTTAAGTGACCGTTAGCTGTGGGTTTAAAGCCGCTTTTGCGGGAAACGGCCACAAGGCGGCAGCATTTCTACATTTCCAAATCTGGGTTTTTTGGCAACACAGCCTTCCTGGAAATCGTGTTAGCAGGCTGCAAATTAGAGTGAAATGTGCCAGGGCAAACCCCCAAGAGCTTAAATCTCCTCACTTCTTGTTTGCTTTTTAAATTTAATGTTTATTTATTATCAGAGCAAATTTGATAAAAATATTGTGTGTGTTCTAGGTGTACAGAATCTGGTTCAGTATATCTATGCATCGATCTATTCATCTTTGGATCCTTTCCCGTGTAGGTTATTACAGAGTGTTGAGTAGACCTCTCTTGGTATTCCATAGGTATTTTGTGATTATATATTTCATAAGTATTAGTACATGTCTGTTAACCCCCATACCCTAATTCATATGTTCCTTACACCTTTCCATGTGGTTAAACATATTTTTGTTTTCTGAATCCATGCGTGTCCTTCTCTTGGAAATAATTTCATGGGTATCGATTTTTAGGTAACACCTATAACTGATGTCATAGGATATCTGTCTTTTGGGTTCTTTCGTAGCTCAAGTTGGCTGATTATTTCTAGATCCTTCTATGGTGGTGCCAACGGCAATGTTCATTCTTTTCCTTGGCTAATATTCCATTGTGTACATGGACCACTTCTTTCTGGTGCATTTCTCTGTTGATGGACATTTTGGTTCTTCCAAATCTTGGCTATGGTACACGTTGCTGGAGTGCAGGATTGCCAGCCTGTGTCTTTTTGATTCTAGTCTACTCAGGAGATAGGCCCATCGGTGGGCCTACCAGATCATAGGGTAGCTCAATTTTTACCTTGAAATGCACCTCCATTCTGTTCTCAATACTGGCTGTTACCAGGTTACATCCCAACAGCAGCAAGAGGGTACGCCGTTCTCTAAAACCCCTTCAGCATTTATTCTTTGTACACGTTTTTGCTGATGATCATTCTGACGGCTGTGAGGTGAACGTTTTTGTAGATTGGATTTGCATGACTTCATTAATTCCGGATGTTAAGCATTTTTTCCATTCCCATTTTTTTAACAAACAAAAGAAAGAAAAAGCAAAGAGAAGACAAATGTGCGTAAAAATGGCCTCTTGAAATTGTCGTTTTGAATTGTGGATGTCTTTTGAATTTTTTGGTCGATATACGACCCCAGGATTTGTTTTCAGGGCAGGTGTCATTTACAGGCCTGTAATTAGTTTGAATATCAACTGACCATCAGCCCTGGGCTTAAAGCTGTTGTTGTGTGAAACGGCCACAATGTGGCAGCAGTTCTCCTTTATAAAATCTGTGTACTAGGACAACAGAGCCTCAATGTTGTAGGTTGTAAATTAGAATGGAATGTGCCAGGAAAAAGCGCCTTAAGTTTATGTCTCACTACTTCTTGTTCGTTTTCTTAATTTAAGTTTTTATTTTTTATCACAGCAAGTTCGATTACAATGTTTTGCTTGTTCTACGTGTGCAAGATGTGGTTCTTTTACACATATACATGTGTCTATTCTTCCTGGGATCCTTTTCCCATGGTCTTTTGGTGATTATATACGTCACCTGTGTTTGTATATGTCTGTTAACCCCAATATCCTAATGTATCCAATCCTCACACCTTTCCGTTGGTGAACCATAAGTTTGTTGAATGAATCTGTGATTGCCTTTCTCTGTGGAAAATATCTTCACTGGTATCCATTTTTAGGTAACACCTATAAGTGATATCCTAGGACATGTGTCTTTCTCTTTCTGACTTACTACAAGTTGTGTGATTACCTCTAGACTCATCTATGGTGCTGCAAATGGAATTGTGTCCTTTTCTTCCTTGGCTAATATTCCGTGTGTACATATACCAGTTCTTCTTTGTCCACTTCATCTGTTGATGGACTTCTTGGTTGCTTTCACGTCTTGCCTATTGTAATACTGTTGCAATGCAGATTGCCTCCCTGTGTCTTTCCAATTCTGTCTTCTTAGGTTACAGGCCCAGGAGTGGGCCTGCTGGATCATATGGTAGCTCAATGTTGGCCTCGTAAAGGCACGTCCGTTCTGTTCTCATTCGTGGCTCTTACCAGGTTACGTCCCACTTAAAGTTGAGGGTATGCACTTCTCCACAACCCCTTCAGCATTTACTGTTTGTTAGCTTTCTTCTGATGTTTATTCTGACTGGTTTGAGCTGATACCTCTTTGTGGTTGGATTTGCATGGGTCTCATAATCCCTTGAAATTGAGCTTTCAGGCATGTCCGTTTTTTTTCTTCAAACTGTGAGTGCAAACTTACCTCTTCATCTTGTTTTCCTGAAGTATGTGCCACATTTTGTAATACTTTGGCCATTACCGCCCTCAAGACATTTTGAGGGCAGGTTCATTTACAGCCCTCCAGTACTTGTGCATATAAAGTGACCCCTTAGCGCAGGGTTTAAGGCTGCTGTTGCAGGTAACAGCCAGAGGGCGGCAGCATTTCTGCTTTCCCCACTCAGGTAACTAGGGTAACAGACCTTCCTGCCAGTGGTGTTCCTCAGTTATAAATTAGAGTGGAATGTGCCCGGATAATCCCCCAAATGCTGATGTCTCCTTACTTATGTTTGTTTTTTAATGTGAATTTATATTTCTTATTGGAGCCATGTGCCATTGTGTACATGGACCACTTCTTCTTTGTGCATTCCCCCAGTTGATGGACATTTTCGTTGCTTCCAAATGTTGGCTATGGTAAATATAGCTGGAGGTGCAGGATTGCCAGCCTGTGTCTTCTTCATTCTCATCCTCTGAGGCCACAGGCCCTGCAGTGGGTATGCCTGATTGAATGGTAGCTCAATATTTACCTTTTCAAGGCAGCTTGTTTGTGTTTTCATTACTGGCTCTTACCATGTCCCACTTTGAACCGAGGGTACACATTTCCCCACAACCCCTACAGCATTTATATTTTGCAGAAATTTTACCCATGGCCATTCTGACTGGTGTAAGCTGACAGGATTTTGTAATTTGGATTTGCATGTCTTTAATAATGCCTAATGTTCAGCATTTTTCCACGCCCTATTTTATATCTGTTAAACAAAAACAGAAAAAAAACTGTGAGTACAATAACCTCTTGAAATGGTCTTCTTGGAACGTTGCCCTCTTTTGAATTTTTTCGTCGATTTTCGACCCAGGATTTTTTTTGAGGGCAGATGTCCTTTACAGGCCTGCAATGAGTGTGAATATTTAGTGACCATTAGCCCTGGGTTTAAGCTGCTGTTGTGGGAAATGGCCACAAGGCGGCAGCATTTCTCCATTCCCAAATCAGATTACTAGGGCAGCAGAGCCTTTCTGGAAGTCCTGTTCCCAGGTTGTAAATTAGAATGGAATGTGCCAGGAAAACCCCGCATAAGATTATGTCACATTACTTCTTGTTCGATGTTTTAATTTTTCTAATTGGGGTAACGATTAGAATATTTTTTGTCTTAGGTGTACACGGTCTGGTTCATTTGTACTATAGTGTGTGTGTGGGTGTGTGTGTGTTGTGTGTGTGTGTGTGTGTGTGTATATATATATTCATGTACAGATCCTCTTCCCATGTAAATTACTGCAGAGTGTTCCGTAGACCTCCTTGCTATATGGTCGGTCTTTTTGATATATATATTTAATATGTATTTGTATACCTATGGTAACCCTAATCTTAATTTATCCATTCCCCCCACCTTTCCTTTTAGATAAGCGTGGTTTGTTTTCTAAGTCTGTGACTGTCTTTCTCTGTGGAAATATGTTCATTTCTCTCAGTTGTTAGGTAACGCCTGTAAGTGATATCATAGGATATATGTCTTTTACTTTCCGACTTACCTCATGTTCTGTGATTATCTCTGGCTCATCTATGGTGCCGCAAAGAGCAGTGTTTCATTGTTTTCCATCGTTAGTATGCCTTGTGTACATGGACCACTTCTTTATCCATTCATCTGTTGATGGACATTTTGGTTGCGTTCCGTGCCTTGGCTATTGTGAAAATGGCTGCAGTGCAGCTCTTGCAGCCTGTGTCTTCTCGGCTCTGGTCTTCTCAGGTGAGAGGCTCAGCAGTGGCCCTGCTGGATGGAATGGTGGCTCAATTTTTACTTTTAAATGCAGCTCCTTTCTGTTCTCATTATTGGCTGTTACCACTTTACATCTCACCAGCAGTTAGAGGGTACACAGTTCTCTAAACCCCTTCGGCATTTATTGTTTGTTGACTTTTGCCGATGGTAGTTGACTTGTGTGAGTTGATCCTTTATGTAGATTAGATTTGCATGAGTCTAATAATTCCTGATGTTGAGCTGTTATCCATTTTTCTTTTTTTTTTGAAAAGAGTGAATAAAACTTACTCTTCATCCTATCTCCGTGAAACATTGGCCTGTTTTTAATTTTTTTGGCCATTCCCAGCTCAGGACATTTTTGAGGTCACGTGTCCTTTACTGCCCTGAGTCCTGTGAATGTTAAGTGACCGTTAGCTGTGGGTTT
>NC_047035.1:137857557-137934918 GCF_011762595.2 Tursiops truncatus
AAAAAGAGTCATGTACCAAAAGGTTCATTGCAGCGCTACAATAGCCCGGAGATGGAAACAACCTAGGTGCCATCAGAGGATGAACGGTAAGAAGACGTGGCACATATATACAATGGACTATTACTCAGCCGTAGGAAGAAACGAAATCGAGCTGTTTGTAATGAGGTGGATGGACCTAGAGTCTGTTCATACAGAGTGAAGTAAGTCAGAACGAGAAAGACAAAGACCGTATGCTAACACATATATAGGGAATTTAAGGGGGAAAAAATGTCGTGAAGAACCTAGGGGTAAGACAGGAATAAAGACACAGACCTACTGGAGAACGGACTTGAGGGTATGGGGAGGGGGAAGGGTGAGCTGTGACAAAGCGTGCGAGAGGCATGGACATATATCCATACACTGGCAAACGTAAGGTAGATAGCTAGCGGGAAGCAGCCGCAGAGCACAGGGATATCAGCTCAGTGCTTTGTGACCGCCTGGAGGGGTGGGGTGGGGAGGGTGGAGGGAGGGAGACGCGAGAGGGAAGAGATATGGGAACATATGTGTATGTGTAACTGATTCACTTTGTTGTAAAGCAGAAACTAACACACCAATTGTAGAGCAATTATACCCCAATAAAGATGTTGTTAAAAAAAAAATAAGAAAACGGGAACGGGAACATACGTATCGCTAATTACCTTAAATGTAAACGGATGAAAATGCTCCCACCAAAAGACACCGACTGGCCGAATGGATACAAAAACCAGACCCATATATGTGCTGTCTACAGGAGACCCACTTTGACCTGGAGAAACATACAGACTGAAAGTAAGGGGATGGAAAAAGATAGTCCATGCATATGGAAACCAAAACAAAGCTGGAGTAGCAATTCTCATACCAGACAATACAGACTTTAGAGTAAAGGCTATTAGAGGAGACAAAGAAGGACACTACAGAATGATCAAGGGATCGATCCAAGGAGCAGATACAATTGTAAATATTTATGCACCCAGCATAGTAGCACCTCAATACATAAGGCAAATGCTAACAGCCATAAAAGGGGAAATCGTCAGTAACACATTCATAGCAGGGGACTTTAACGCCCCACTTTCACCCATGGACAGATCATCCAAAATGAAAATAAAGAAGGAAACACAAGCTTTAAATGATGCATTAGACAAGACGCCCTTAATTGATAGTTATAGGACACTCCATCCGAAAACAACAGAATACACATTTTTCTCAAGGGCTCACGGAACATCCTCCAGGATAGCTCATAGCTTGGCTCACAAATCGAGCCTTGGTAAATTTAAGAGAACTGAAATTGTATCAAGTATCTTTTCCGACCACGACGCCATGACAACTAGATATCAATTACAGGAAACGATCTGTAAAAAATAAAACACACGGAGGCTAAACAATACACTGCTTAATAACGAAGTGATCGCTGAAGAAATCAAAGAGGCTCTTAAAAAGTACCAAGAAACAAACGCCAATGGAGACACGACGACCCGAAACCTAGGGGATGCAGCAAAAGCAGTTCTAAGAGGGACGTTTATAGCAACACAAGCCCACCTTAAGAGACAGGAAACATCTCGAATACACAACCTAACCTTGCGCCTAAAGCAACTAGAGAGAGAGGAACAAAAAAAACCCCAACGTTAGCGGAAGGAAAGAAATCATAAAGATCAGGTCAGAAATAAAAAAAAAAAGAAATGAAGGCAACGATAGCAAAGATCAATAAAACTAAAAGCTGGCTCTTTGAGAAGACAAAATAGATAAACCGTTAGCCAGACTCATCAAGGCAAAAAGGGAGAAGACTCAGATCGATAGAATTACCACTGAAAAAGGAGAAGTAACAACTGACACTGCAGAAATACAAAAGGTCATGAGCGATTACTACAAGAAATTCTGTGCCAGGAAAATGGACAACCTGGAAGAAATGGACAAATTCTTGGAAATGCACAACGTGCCAAGACTGAATCAGGAAGAAATAGAAAATATGAACGGACCAATCACAAGCACTGAAATTGACACTGGGATTAAAAATCTTCCAACAAACAAAAGCCCAGGACCAGATGGCTTCACAGGCGAATTCTATCAAACATTTAGAGAAGGGCTGACACCTATCCTTCTCAAACTCTTCCAAAATATAGCAGAGGGAGGAACACCCCAAATTCGTTCTTCGAGGCCACCATCAACTTGATACCAAAACCAGACACGGATGTCACAAAGAAAGAAAACTACAGGGCAGTATCGCTGATGACCGTAGATGCAAACATCCTCAACAAAATACTAGCAAACAAAATCCAACAAGCACATTCAAAAAGGATCATACACCATGATCAAGTGGGGTTTATTCCAGGAATGCAAGGATTCTTCAATATACGCAAAGCAATCAATGTGACAAACCACATGAACAAATTGAAGGAGAAAAACCATAGGATCATCTCAATAGATGCAGAGAAAGCTTTTGACAGAATTCAGCACCCATTTATGATTAACAACCCTGCAGAAAGTAGGCATAGAGGGAACTTGCCTCAACATAATAAAGGCCATGTGTGACAAACCCTCAGCCAACGTCATCCTCAATGGTGAGAAACTGAAAGCATTGCCACTAAGATCAGGAACAAGACAAGGTTTCCCGCTCTCACCACGCTTGTTCACTGTAGTTTTGGAAGTTTGGGCCACAGCCATCAGAGAAGAAAAGGAAATGAAAAGGACTCCAAATCGGAAAAGAAGAAGTAAAGCTGTCACTGTTTGCAGGTGACATGATGCTTACTATACATAGAGAATCCTAAAGATGCCACCAGAAAACTACTAGAGCTAATCGATGAATTTGTAAAGTTGCAGGATTACCAAATTAGTGCACAGGAATCTCTGCATTCCTCTACACTGATGAGGATGCTATCTGAAAACGTGAAATCAAGAAAACACTCCCGCTTACCATTGCACCAAAAAGAATAAAATATCTAGGATGTTGAACCTACCTAAGGAGACATAAAAGAGCTGTACGCAGATCTTATAACTACAAGACACTGTGGAAAGAAATTAAAGCCGATACAAATGGACCGGCGAGATAGACCATGTTCTTTGGATTGGAGCAATCAACATTGTGAAAATGACGCTACTACCCAAAGCAATCTACAGATTCGATGCAATCCCTACCAACCTACCTCTGGCGTTTTCCACAGAACTCGAACAAAAAATTCCACAGTTTGTATGAACACACAAAAGACCCCGAATGGCCAAAGCAATCTTGGCGAACGAAAAACACGGAGCTGGAGGAATCAGGCTCCCTGACGTCAGACTATACTAGAAAGCTACAGTACTCAAGACAGTACGGTACTGGCACCAAAACAGAAAGATGGAGCAGGATCAGTGGAGCGGGATGGAAAGCCCAGAGGTAAACCCACGCACATATATGGTCCCTTATCTTTGATAAAGGAGGAAGGAATGTACAGTGGAGAAAGGACAGCCTCTTCAATAAGTGGTGCTGGGCAAACTGGACAGGTACATGTACAAGTATGAGATTAGATCACTCCCTAACCCCAGACACAAAAATAGCTTCAGATGGATTAAGGACCTAAATGTAAGGCCAGAAACTACCACACTCTTAGAGGGAAAACATAGGCAGAACACGCTATGACATAAATCACAGCAAGAGCCTTTTTGACCCACCGGCTAGAGAACTGGAACTAAAAACAAAAGGAAACCAATGGGACCTAATGAAACTTCAAAGCTTTGGCACAGCAAAGGAAATCATAAACAAGACCAAAAGGCAACCTTCAGAGTGGGAGAACACATTTGCAAATGAAGCAACTGACCAAGTATCAATCTCCAAAATTTACGAGCAGCTCATGCAGCTCAGTAAGAAAAAAACACGCAACCCGATCCAAAAATGGGCAGAGAAGCCCTAAAATAGACATTTCTCCAAAGAAGCTCTACAGACGGCCAACAAACACATGAAAGAATGCTCGACATCATTAATCATTAGGGAACCGCAGATCAAAACTACAATGAGATATCATCTCACACCACTCAGAATGGCCATCATCAGAAAGAATCTAGAAACAATAAATGCTGGAGAGGGTGTGGAGAAAAGGGAACACCCCTGCACTGCTGGTGGGAATGTGAATTGGTACAGCCACTATGGAGAACAGTACGGAGGTGCCTTAAAAAACGACAACTAGAACTACCAGATGACTCAGCAGTCCCACTACTGGGCATATACCCTGAGAAGACCGTAATTCAAAAAGAGTCATGTACCAAAAGGTTCATTGCAGCGCTACAATAGCCCGGAGATGGAAACAACCTAGGTGCCCATCAGAGGATGAACGGATAAAGAAGACGTGGCACATATATACAATGGACTATTACTCAGCCGTAGGAAGAAACGAAATCGAGCTGTTTGTAATGAGGTGGATGGACCTAGAGTCTGTCATACAGCGTGAAGTAAGTCAGAACGAGAAAGACAAAGACCGTATGCTAACACATATATAGGGAATTTAAGGGGGAAAAAATGTCGTGAAGAACCTAGGGGTAAGACAGGAATAAAGACACAGACCTACTGGAGAACGGACTTGAGGGTATGGGGAGGGGGAAGGGTGAGCTGTGACAAAGCGTGCGAGAGGCATGGACATATATCCATACACTGGCAAACGTAAGGTAGATAGCTAGCGGGAAGCAGCCGCAGAGCACAGGGATATCAGCTCAGTGCTTTGTGACCGCCTGGAGGGGTGGGGTGGGGAGGGTGGGAGGGAGGGAGACGCGAGAGGGAAGAGATATGGGAACATATGTGTATGTGTAACTGATTCACTTTGTTGTAAAGCAGAAACTAACACACCAATTGTAGAGCAATTATACCCCAATAAAGATGTTGTTAAAAAAAAATTAAGAAAACGGGAACGGGAACATACGTATCGCTAATTACCTTAAATGTAAACGGATGAAAATGCTCCCACCAAAAGACACCGACTGGCCGAATGGATACAAAAACCAGACCCATATATGTGCTGTCTACAGGAGACCCACTTTGACCTGGAGAAACATACAGACTGAAAGTAAGGGGATGGAAAAAGATAGTCCATGCATATGGAAACCAAAACAAAGCTGGAGTAGCAATTCTCATACCAGACAATACAGACTTTAGAGTAAAGGCTATTAGAGGAGACAAAGAAGGACACTACAGAATGATCAAGGGATCGATCCAAGGAGCAGATACAATTGTAAATATTTATGCACCCAGCATAGTAGCACCTCAATACATAAGGCAAATGCTAACAGCCATAAAAGGGGAAATCGTCAGTAACACATTCATAGCAGGGGACTTTAACGCCCCACTTTCACCCATGGACAGATCATCCAAAATGAAAATAAAGAAGGAAACACAAGCTTTAAATGATGCATTAGACAAGACGCCCTTAATTGATAGTTATAGGACACTCCATCCGAAAACAACAGAATACACATTTTTTCTCAAGGGCTCACGGAACATCCTCCAGGATAGCTCATAGCTTGGCTCACAAATCGAGCCTTGGTAAATTTAAGAGAACTGAAATTGTATCAAGTATCTTTTCCGACCACGACGCCATGACAACTAGATATCAATTACAGGAAACGATCTGTAAAAAATACAAACACACGGAGGCTAAACAATACACTGCTTAATAACGAAGTGATCGCTGAAGAAATCAAAGAGGCTCTTAAAAAGTACCAAGAAACAAACGCCAATGGAGACACGACGACCCGAAACCTAGGGGATGCAGCAAAAGCAGTTCTAAGAGGGACGTTTATAGCAACACAAGCCCACCTTAGAGACAGGAAACATCTCGAATACACAACCTAACCTTGCGCCTAAAGCAACTAGAGAGAGAGGAACAAAAAAAAACCCCAACGTTAGCGGAAGGAAAGAAATCATAAAGATCAGGTCAGAAATAAATGAAAAAGAAATGAAGGCAACGATAGCAAAGATCAATAAAACTAAAAGCTGGCTCTTTGAGAAGACAAAATAGATAAACCGTTAGCCAGACTCATCAAGGCAAAAAGGGAGAAGACTCAGATCGATAGAATTACCACTGAAAAAGGAGAAGTAACAACTGACACTGCAGAAATACAAAAGGTCATGAGCGATTACTACAAGAAATTCTGTGCCAGGAAAATGGACAACCTGGAAGAAATGGACAAATTCTTGGAAATGCACAACGTGCCAAGACTGAATCAGGAAGAAATAGAAAATATGAACGGACCAATCACAAGCACTGAAATTGACACTGGGATTAAAAACCTTCCAACAAACAAAAGCCCAGGACCAGATGGCTTCACAGGCGAATTCTATCAAACATTTAGAGAAGGGCTGACACCTATCCTTCTCAAACTCTTCCAAAATATAGCAGAGGGAGGAACACCCCCAAATTCGTTCTTCGAGGCCACCATCAACTTGATACCAAAACCAGACACGGATGTCACAAAGAAAGAAAACTACAGGGCAGTATCGCTGATGACCGTAGATGCAAACATCCTCAACAAAATACTAGCAAACAAAATCCAACAAGCACATTCAAAAAGGATCATACACCATGATCAAGTGGGGTTTATTCCAGGAATGCAAGGATTCTTCAATATACGCAAAGCAATCAATGTGACAAACCACATGAACAAATTGAAGGAGAAAAACCATAGGATCATCTCAATAGATGCAGAGAAAGCTTTTGACAGAATTCAGCACCCATTTATGATTAACAACCCTGCAGAAAGTAGCATAGAGGGAACTTGCCTCAACATAATAAAGGCCATGTGTGACAAACCCTCAGCCAACGTCATCCTCAATGGTGAGAAACTGAAAGCATTGCCACTAAGATCAGGAACAAGACAAGGTTTCCCGCTCTCACCACGCTTGTTCACTGTAGTTTTGGAAGTTTGGGCCACAGCCATCAGAGAAGAAAAGGAAATGAAAGGACTCCAAATCGGAAAAGAAGAAGTAAAGCTGTCACTGTTTGCAGGATGACATGATGCTTACTATACATAGAGAATCCTAAAGATGCCACCAGAAAACTACTAGAGCTAATCGATGAATTTGGTAAAGTTGCAGGATACCAAATTAGTGCACAGGAATCTCTGGCATTCCTCTACACTGATGAGGAGCTATCTGAAAGTGAAATCAAGAAAACACTCCCG
This sequence comes from Tursiops truncatus, assembly GCF_011762595.2. Lineage (NCBI taxonomy): Eukaryota > Metazoa > Chordata > Mammalia > Artiodactyla > Delphinidae > Tursiops > Tursiops truncatus. Next base: position 137,864,713 of record NC_047035.1, read on the forward strand.
CTTACCATTGCACCAAAAAGAATAAAATATCTAGGAGTGAACCTACCTAAGGAGACAAAAAGAGCTGTACGCAGATCTTATAACTTACAAGACACTGTGGAAAGAAATTAAAGCCGATACAAATGGACGGCGAGATAGACCATGTTCTTGGATTGGAGCAATCAACATTGTGAAAATGACGCTACTACCCAAAGCAATCTACAGATTCGATGCAATCCCTACCAACCTACCTCTGGCGTTTTCCACAGAACTCGAACAAAAAATTCCACAGTTTGTATGAACACACAAAAGACCCCGAATGGCCAAAGCAATCTTGGCGAACGAAAAACACGGAGCTGGAGGAATCAGGCTCCCTGACGTCAGACTATACTAGAAAGCTACAGTACTCAAGACAGTACGGTACTGGCACCAAAACAGAAAGATGGAGCAGGATCAGTGGAGCGGGATGGAAAGCCCAGAGGTAAACCCACGCACATATATGGTCCCCTTATCTTTGATAAAGGAGGAAGGAATGTACAGTGGAGAAAGGACAGCCTCTTCAATAAGTGGTGCTGGGCAAACTGGACAGGTACATGTACAAGTATGAGATTAGATCACTCCCTAACCCCAGACACAAAAATAAGCTTCAGATGGATTAAGGACCTAAATGTAAGGCCAGAAACTACCACACTCTTAGAGGGAAAACATAGGCAGAACACGCTATGACATAAATCACAGCAAGAGCCTTTTTGACCCACCGGCTAGAGAACTGGAACTAAAAACAAAAGGAAACCAATGGGACCTAATGAAACTTCAAAGCTTTGGCACAGCAAAGGAAATCATAAACAAGACCAAAAGGCAACCTTCAGAGTGGGGAGAACACATTTGCAAATGAAGCAACTGACCAAGTATCAATCTCCAAAATTTACGAGCAGCTCATGCAGCTCAGTAAGAAAAAAACACGCAACCCGATCCAAAAATGGGCAGAGAAGCCCTAAAATAGACATTTCTCCAAAGAAGCTCTACAGACGGCCAACAAACACATGAAAGAATGCTCGACATCATTAATCATTAGGGAACCGCAGATCAAAACTACAATGAGATATCATCTCACACCACTCAGAATGGCCATCATCAGAAAGAATCTAGAAACAATAAATGCTGGAGAGGGTGTGGAGAAAAGGGAACACCCCTGCACTGCTGGTGGGAATGTGAATTGGTACAGCCACTATGGAGAACAGTACGGAGGTGCCTTAAAAAACGACAACTAGAACTACCAGATGACTCAGCAGTCCCACTACTGGGCATATACCCTGAGAAGACCGTAATTCAAAAAGAGTCATGTACCAAAAGGTTCATTGCAGCGCTACAATAGCCCGGAGATGGAAACAACCTAGGTGCCCATCAGAGGATGAACGGATAAAGAAGACGTGGCACATATATACAATGGACTATTACTCAGCCGTAGGAAGAAACGAAATCGAGCTGTTTGTAATGAGGTGGATGGACCTAGAGTCTGTCATACAGCGTGAAGTAAGTCAGAACGAGAAAGACAAAGACCGTATGCTAACACATATATAGGGAATTTAAGGGGGAAAAAATGTCGTGAAGAACCTAGGGGTAAGACAGGAATAAAGACACAGACCTACTGGAGAACGGACTTGAGGGTATGGGGAGGGGGAAGGGTGAGCTGTGACAAAGCGTGCGAGAGGCATGGACATATATCCATACACTGGCAAACGTAAGGTAGATAGCTAGCGGGAAGCAGCCGCAGAGCACAGGGATATCAGCTCAGTGCTTTGTGACCGCCTGGAGGGGTGGGGTGGGGAGGGTGGGAGGGAGGGAGACGCGAGAGGGAAGAGATATGGGAACATATGTGTATGTGTAACTGATTCACTTTGTTGTAAAGCAGAAACTAACACACCAATTGTAGAGCAATTATACCCCAATAAAGATGTTGTTAAAAAAAAATTAAGAAAACGGGAACGGGAACATACGTATCGCTAATTACCTTAAATGTAAACGGATGAAAATGCTCCCACCAAAAGACACCGACTGGCCGAATGGATACAAAAACCAGACCCATATATGTGCTGTCTACAGGAGACCCACTTTGACCTGGAGAAACATACAGACTGAAAGTAAGGGGATGGAAAAAGATAGTCCATGCATATGGAAACCAAAACAAAGCTGGAGTAGCAATTCTCATACCAGACAATACAGACTTTAGAGTAAAGGCTATTAGAAGAGACAAAGAAGGACACTACAGAATGATCAAGGGATCGATCCAAGGAGCAGATACAATTGTAAATATTTATGCACCCAGCATAGTAGCACCTCAATACATAAGGCAAATGCTAACAGCCATAAAAGGGGAAATCGTCAGTAACACATTCATAGCAGGGGACTTTAACGCCCCACTTTCACCCATGGAACAGATCATCCAAAATGAAAATAAAGAAGGAAACACAAGCTTTAAATGATGCATTAGACAAGACGCCCTTAATTGATAGTTATAGGACACTCCATCCGAAAACAACAGAATACACATTTTTCTCAAGGGCTCACGGAACATCCTCCAGGATAGCTCATAGCTTGGCTCACAAATCGAGCCTTGGTAAATTTAAGAGAACTGAAATTGTATCAAGTATCTTTTCCGACCACGACGCCATGACAACTAGATATCAATTACAGGAAACGATCTGTAAAAAATACAAACACACGGAGGCTAAACAATACACTGCTTAATAACGAAGTGATCGCTGAAGAAATCAAAGAGGCTCTTAAAAAGTACCAAGAAACAAACGCCAATGGAGACACGACGACCCGAAACCTAGGGGATGCAGCAAAAGCAGTTCTAAGAGGGACGTTTATAGCAACACAAGCCCACCTTAAGAGACAGGAAACATCTCGAATACACAACCTAACCTTGCGCCTAAAGCAACTAGAGAGAGAGGAACAAAAAAAAACCCCAACGTTAGCGGAAGGAAAGAAATCATAAAGATCAGGTCAGAAATAAATGAAAAGAAATGAAGGCAACGATAGCAAAGATCAATAAAACTAAAAGCTGGCTCTTTGAGAAGACAAAATAGATAAACCGTTAGCCAGACTCATCAAGGCAAAAAGGGAGAAGACTCAGATCGATAGAATTACCACTGAAAAAGGAGAAGTAACAACTGACACTGCAGAAATACAAAAGGTCATGAGCGATTACTACAAGAAATTCTGTGCCAGGAAAATGGACAACCTGGAAGAAATGGACAAATTCTTGGAAATGCACAACGTGCCAAGACTGAATCAGGAAGAAATAGAAAATATGAACGGACCAATCACAAGCACTGAAATTGACACTGGGATTAAAAACCTTCCAACAAACAAAAGCCCAGGACCAGATGGCTTCACAGGCGAATTCTATCAAACATTTAGAGAAGGGCTGACACCTATCCTTCTCAAACTCTTCCAAAATATAGCAGAGGGAGGAACACCCCCAAATTCGTTCTTCGAGGCCACCATCAACTTGATACCAAAACCAGACACGGATGTCACAAAGAAAGAAAACTACAGGGCAGTATCGCTGATGACCGTAGATGCAAACATCCTCAACAAAATACTAGCAAACAAAATCCAACAAGCACATTCAAAAAGGATCATACACCATGATCAAGTGGGGTTTATTCCAGGAATGCAAGGATTCTTCAATATACGCAAAGCAATCAATGTGACAAACCACATGAACAAATTGAAGGAGAAAAACCATAGGATCATCTCAATAGATGCAGAGAAAGCTTTTGACAGAATTCAGCACCCATTTATGATTAACAACCCTGCAGAAAGTAGGCATAGAGGGAACTTGCCTCAACATAATAAAGGCCATGTGTGACAAACCCTCAGCCAACGTCATCCTCAATGGTGAGAAACTGAAAGCATTGCCACTAAGATCAGGAACAAGACAAGGTTTCCCGCTCTCACCACGCTTGTTCACTGTAGTTTTGGAAGTTTGGGCCACAGCCATCAGAGAAGAAAAGGAAATGAAAGGACTCCAAATCGGAAAAGAAGAAGTAAAGCTGTCACTGTTTGCAGGTGACATGATGCTTACTATACATAGAGAATCCTAAAGATGCCACCAGAAAACTACTAGAGCTAATCGATGAATTTGGTAAAGTTGCAGGATACCAAATTAGTGCACAGGAATCTCTGGCATTCCTCTACACTGATGAGGAGCTATCTGAAAGTGAAATCAAGAAAACACTCCCGCTTACCATTGCACCAAAAAGAATAAAATATCTAGGAGTGAACCTACCTAAGGAGACAAAAAGAGCTGTACGCAGATCTTATAACTTACAAGACACTGTGGAAAGAAATTAAAGCCGATACAAATGGACGGCGAGATAGACCATGTTCTTGGATTGGAGCAATCAACATTGTGAAAATGACGCTACTACCCAAAGCAATCTACAGATTCGATGCAATCCCTACCAACCTACCTCTGGCGTTTTCCACAGAACTAGAACAAAAAATTCCACAGTTTGTATGAACACACAAAAGACCCCGAATGGCCAAAGCAATCTTGGCGAACGAAAAACACGGAGCTGGAGGAATCAGGCTCCCTGACGTCAGACTATACTAGAAAGCTACAGTACTCAAGACAGTACGGTACTGGCACCAAAACAGAAAGATGGAGCAGGATCAGTGGAGCGGGATGGAAAGCCCAGAGGTAAACCCACGCACATATATGGTCCCCTTATCTTTGATAAAGGAGGAAGGAATGTACAGTGGAGAAAGGACAGCCTCTTCAATAAGTGGTGCTGGGCAAACTGGACAGGTACATGTACAAGTATGAGATTAGATCACTCCCTAACCCCAGACACAAAAATAAGCTTCAGATGGATTAAGGACCTAAATGTAAGGCCAGAAACTACCACACTCTTAGAGGGAAAACATAGGCAGAACACGCTATGACATAAATCACAGCAAGAGCCTTTTTGACCCACCGGCTAGAGAACTGGAACTAAAAACAAAAGGAAACCAATGGGACCTAATGAAACTTCAAAGCTTTGGCACAGCAAAGGAAATCATAAACAAGACCAAAAGGCAACCTTCAGAGTGGGAGAACACATTTGCAAATGAAGCAACTGACCAAGTATCAATCTCCAAAATTTACGAGCAGCTCATGCAGCTCAGTAAGAAAAAAAACACGCAACCCGATCCAAAAATGGGCAGAGAAGCCCTAAAATAGACATTTCTCCAAAGAAGCTCTACAGACGGCCAACAAACACATGAAAGAATGCTCGACATCATTAATCATTAGGGAACCGCAGATCAAAACTACAATGAGATATCATCTCACACCACTCAGAATGGCCATCATCAGAAAGAATCTAGAAACAATAAATGCTGGAGAGGGTGTGGAGAAAAGGGAACACCCCTGCACTGCTGGTGGGAATGTGAATTGGTACAGCCACTATGGAGAACAGTACGGAGGTGCCTTAAAAAACGACAACTAGAACTACCAGATGACTCAGCAGTCCACTACTGGGCATATACCCTGAGAAGACCGTAATTCAAAAAGAGTCATGTACCAAAAGGTTCATTGCAGCGCTACAATAGCCCGGAGATGGAAACAACCTAGGTGCCCATCAGAGGATGAACGGATAAAGAAGACGTGGCACATATATACAATGGACTATTACTCAGCCGTAGGAAGAAACGAAATCGAGCTGTTTGTAATGAGGTGGATGGACCTAGAGTCTGTCATACAGCGTGAAGTAAGTCAGAACGAGAAAGACAAAGACCGTATGCTAACACATATAGGGAATTTAAGGGGGAAAAAATGTCGTGAAGAACCTAGGGGTAAGACAGGAATAAAGACACAGACCTACTGGAGAACGGACTTGAGGGTATGGGGAGGGGGAAGGGTGAGCTGTGACAAAGCGTGCGAGAGGCATGGACATATATCCATACACTGGCAAACGTAAGGTAGATAGCTAGCGGGAAGCAGCCGCAGAGCACAGGGATATCAGCTCAGTGCTTTGTGACCGCCTGGAGGGGTGGGGTGGGGAGGGTGGGAGGGAGGGAGACGCGAGAGGGAAGAGATATGGGAACATATGTGTATGTGTAACTGATTCACTTTGTTGTAAAGCAGAAACTAACACACCAATTGTAGAGCAATTATACCCCAATAAAGATGTTGTTAAAAAAAAATTAAGAAAACGGGAACGGGAACATACGTATCGCTAATTACCTTAAATGTAAACGGATGAAAATGCTCCCACCAAAAGACACCGACTGGCCGAATGGATACAAAAACCAGACCCATATATGTGCTGTCTACAGGAGACCCACTTTGACCTGGAGAAACATACAGACTGAAAGTAAGGGGATGGAAAAAGATAGTCCATGCATATGGAAACCAAAACAAAGCTGGAGTAGCAATTCTCATACCAGACAATACAGACTTTAGAGTAAAGGCTATTAGAAGAGACAAAGAAGGACACTACAGAATGATCAAGGGATCGATCCAAGGAGCAGATACAATTGTAAATATTTATGCACCCAGCATAGTAGCACCTCAATACATAAGGCAAATGCTAACAGCCATAAAAGGGGAAATCGTCAGTAACACATTCATAGCAGGGGACTTTAACGCCCCACTTTCACCCATGGACAGATCATCCAAAATGAAAATAAAGAAGGAAACACAAGCTTTAAATGATGCATTAGACAAGACGCCCTTAATTGATAGTTATAGGACACTCCATCCGAAAACAACAGAATACACATTTTTCTCAAGGGCTCACGGAACATCCTCCAGGATAGCTCATAGCTTGGCTCACAAATCGAGCCTTGGTAAATTTAAGAGAACTGAAATTGTATCAAGTATCTTTTCCGACCACGACGCCATGACAACTAGATATCAATTACAGGAAACGATCTGTAAAAAATACAAACACACGGAGGCTAAACAATACACTGCTTAATAACGAAGTGATCGCTGAAGAAATCAAAGAGGCTCTTAAAAAGTACCAAGAAACAAACGCCAATGGAGACACGACGACCCGAAACCTAGGGGATGCAGCAAAAGCAGTTCTAAGAGGGACGTTTATAGCAACACAAGCCCACCTTAAGAGACAGGAAACATCTCGAATACACAACCTAACCTTGCGCCTAAAGCAACTAGAGAGAGAGGAACAAAAAAAAAACCCCAACGTTAGCGGAAGGAAAGAAATCATAAAGATCAGGTCAGAAATAAATGAAAAAGAAATGAAGGCAACGATAGCAAAGATCAATAAAACTAAAAGCTGGCTCTTTGAGAAGACAAAATAGATAAACCGTTAGCCAGACTCATCAAGGCAAAAAGGGAGAAGACTCAGATCGATAGAATTACCACTGAAAAAGGAGAAGTAACAACTGACACTGCAGAAATACAAAAGGTCATGAGCGATTACTACAAGAAATTCTGTGCCAGGAAAATGGACAACCTGGAAGAAATGGACAAATTCTTGGAAATGCACAACGTGCCAAGACTGAATCAGGAAGAAATAGAAAATATGAACGGACCAATCACAAGCACTGAAATTGACACTGGGATTAAAAATCTTCCAACAAACAAAAGCCCAGGACCAGATGGCTTCACAGGCGAATTCTATCAAACATTTAGAGAAGGGCTGACACCTATCCTTCTCAAACTCTTCCAAAATATAGCAGAGGGAGGAACACCCCCAAATTCGTTCTTCGAGGCCACCATCAACTTGATACCAAAACCAGACACGGATGTCACAAAGAAAGAAAACTACAGGGCAGTATCGCTGATGACCGTAGATGCAAACATCCTCAACAAAATACTAGCAAACAAAATCCAACAAGCACATTCAAAAAGGATCATACACCATGATCAAGTGGGGTTTATTCCAGGAATGCAAGGATTCTTCAATATACGCAAAGCAATCAATGTGACAAACCACATGAACAAATTGAAGGAGAAAAACCATAGGATCATCTCAATAGATGCAGAGAAAGCTTTTGACAGAATTCAGCACCCATTTATGATTAACAACCCTGCAGAAAGTAGGCATAGAGGGAACTTGCCTCAACATAATAAAGGCCATGTGTGACAAACCCTCAGCCAACGTCATCCTCAATGGTGAGAAACTGAAAGCATTGCCACTAAGATCAGGAACAAGACAAGGTTTCCCGCTCTCACCACGCTTGTTCACTGTAGTTTTGGAAGTTTGGGCCACAGCCATCAGAGAAGAAAAGGAAATGAAAGGACTCCAAATCGGAAAAGAAGAAGTAAAGCTGTCACTGTTTGCAGGTGACATGATGCTTACTATACATAGAGAATCCTAAAGATGCCACCAGAAAACTACTAGAGCTAATCGATGAATTTGGTAAAGTTGCAGGATACCAAATTAGTGCACAGGAATCTCTGGCATTCCTCTACACTGATGAGGAGCTATCTGAAAGTGAAATCAAGAAAACACTCCCGCTTACCATTGCACCAAAAAGAATAAAATATCTAGGAGTGAACCTACCTAAGGAGACAAAAAGAGCTGTACGCAGATCTTATAACTTACAAGACACTGTGGAAAGAAATTAAAGCCGATACAAATGGACGGCGAGATAGACCATGTTCTTGGATTGGAGCAATCAACATTGTGAAAATGACGCTACTACCCAAAGCAATCTACAGATTCGATGCAATCCCTACCAACCTACCTCTGGCGTTTTCCACAGAACTCGAACAAAAAATTCCACAGTTTGTATGAACACACAAAAGACCCCGAATGGCCAAAGCAATCTTGGCGAACGAAAAACACGGAGCTGGAGGAATCAGGCTCCCTGACGTCAGACTATACTAGAAAGCTACAGTACTCAAGACAGTACGGTACTGGCACCAAAACAGAAAGATGGAGCAGGATCAGTGGAGCGGGATGGAAAGCCCAGAGGTAAACCCACGCACATATATGGTCCCCTTATCTTTGATAAAGGAGGAAGGAATGTACAGTGGAGAAAGGACAGCCTCTTCAATAAGTGGTGCTGGGCAAACTGGACAGGTACATGTACAAGTATGAGATTAGATCACTCCCTAACCCCAGACACAAAAATAAGCTTCAGATGGATTAAGGACCTAAATGTAAGGCCAGAAACTACCACACTCTTAGAGGGAAAACATAGGCAGAACACGCTATGACATAAATCACAGCAAGAGCCTTTTTGACCCACCGGCTAGAGAACTGGAACTAAAAACAAAAGGAAACCAATGGGACCTAATGAAACTTCAAAGCTTTGGCACAGCAAAGGAAATCATAAACAAGACCAAAAGGCAACCTTCAGAGTGGGAGAACACATTTGCAAATGAAGCAACTGACCAAGTATCAATCTCCAAAATTTACGAGCAGCTCATGCAGCTCAGTAAGAAAAAAACACGCAACCCGATCCAAAAATGGGCAGAGAAGCCCTAAAATAGACATTTCTCCAAAGAAGCTCTACAGACGGCCAACAAACACATGAAAGAATGCTCGACATCATTAATCATTAGGGAACCGCCGATCAAAACTACAATGAGATATCATCTCACACCACTCAGAATGGCCATCATCAGAAAGAATCTAGAAACAATAAATGCTGGAGAGGGTGTGGAGAAAAGGGAACACCCCTGCACTGCTGGTGGGAATGTGAATTGGTACAGCCACTATGGAGAACAGTACGGAGGTGCCTTAAAAAACGACAACTAGAACTACCAGATGACTCAGCAGTCCCACTACTGGGCATATACCCTGAGAAGACCGTAATTCAAAAAGAGTCATGTACCAAAAGGTTCATTGCAGCGCTACAATAGCCCGGAGATGGAAACAACCTAGGTGCCCATCAGAGGATGAACGGATAAAGAAGACGTGGCACATATATACAATGGACTATTACTCAGCCGTAGGAAGAAACGAAATCGAGCTGTTTGTAATGAGGTGGATGGACCTAGAGTCTGTCATACAGCGTGAAGTAAGTCAGAACGAGAAAGACAAAGACCGTATGCTAACACATATATAGGGAATTTAAGGGGGAAAAAATGTCGTGAAGAACCTAGGGTAAGACAGGAATAAAGACACAGACCTACTGGAGAACGGACTTGAGGGTATGGGGAGGGGGAAGGGTGAGCTGTGACAAAGCGTGCGAGAGGCATGGACATATATCCATACACTGGCAAACGTAAGGTAGATAGCTAGCGGGAAGCAGCCGCAGAGCACAGGGATATCAGCTCAGTGCTTTGTGACCGCCTGGAGGGGTGGGGTGGGGAGGGTGGGAGGGAGGGAGACGCGAGAGGGAAGAGATATGGGAACATATGTGTATGTGTAACTGATTCACTTTGTTGTAAAGCAGAAACTAACACACCAATTGTAGAGCAATTATACCCCAATAAAGATGTTGTTAAAAAAAAATTAAGAAAATGGGAACGGGAACATACGTATCGCTAATTACCTTAAATGTAAACGGATGAAAATGCTCCCACCAAAAGACACCGACTGGCCGAATGGATACAAAAACCAGACCCATATATGTGCTGTCTACAGGAGACCCACTTTGACCTGGAGAAACATACAGACTGAAAGTAAGGGGATGGAAAAAGATAGTCCATGCATATGGAAACCAAAACAAAGCTGGAGTAGCAATTCTCATACCAGACAATACAGACTTTAGAGTAAAGGCTATTAGAAGAGACAAAGAAGGACACTACAGAATGATCAAGGGATCGATCCAAGGAGCAGATACAATTGTAAATATTTATGCACCCAGCATAGTAGCACCTCAATACATAAGGCAAATGCTAACAGCCATAAAAGGGGAAATCGTCAGTAACACATTCATAGCAGGGGACTTTAACGCCCCACTTTCACCCATGGACAGATCATCCAAAATGAAAATAAAGAAGGAAACACAAGCTTTAAATGATGCATTAGACAAGACGCCCTTAATTGATAGTTATAGGACACTCCATCCGAAAACAACAGAATACACATTTTTCTCAAGGGCTCACGGAACATCCTCCAGGATAGCTCATAGCTTGGCTCACAAATCGAGCCTTGGTAAATTTAAGAGAACTGAAATTGTATCAAGTATCTTTTCCGACCACGACGCCATGACAACTAGATATCAATTACAGGAAACGATCTGTAAAAAATACAAACACACGGAGGCTAAACAATACACTGCTTAATAACGAAGTGATCGCTGAAGAAATCAAAGAGGCTCTTAAAAAGTACCAAGAAAACAAACGCCAATGGAGACACGACGACCCGAAACCTAGGGGATGCAGCAAAAGCAGTTCTAAGAGGGACGTTTATAGCAACACAAGCCCACCTTAAGAGACAGGAAACATCTCGAATACACAACCTAACCTTGCGCCTAAAGCAACTAGAGAGAGAGGAACAAAAAAAAACCCCAACGTTAGCGGAAGGAAAGAAATCATAAAGATCAGGTCAGAAATAAATGAAAAAAGAAATGAAGGCAACGATAGCAAAGATCAATAAAACTAAAAGCTGGCTCTTTGAGAAGACAAAATAGATAAACCGTTAGCCAGACTCATCAAGGCAAAAAGGGAGAAGACTCAGATCGATAGAATTACCACTGAAAAAGGAGAAGTAACAACTGACACTGCAGAAATACAAAAGGTCATGAGCGATTACTACAAGAAATTCTGTGCCAGGAAAATGGACAACCTGGAAGAAATGGACAAATTCTTGGAAATGCACAACCGTGCCAAGACTGAATCAGGAAGAAATAGAAAATATGAACGGACCAATCACAAGCACTGAAATTGACACTGGGATTAAAAATCTTCCAACAAACAAAAGCCCAGGACCAGATGGCTTCACAGGCGAATTCTATCAAACATTTAGAGAAGGGCTGACACCTATCCTTCTCAAACTCTTCCAAAATATAGCAGAGGGAGGAACACCCCCAAATTCGTTCTTCGAGGCCACCATCAACTTGATACCAAAACCAGACACGGATGTCACAAAGAAAGAAAACTACAGGGCAGTATCGCTGATGACCGTAGATGCAAACATCCTCAACAAAATACTAGCAAACAAAATCCAACAAGCACATTCAAAAAGGATCATACACCATGATCAAGTGGGGTTTATTCCAGGAATGCAAGGATTCTTCAATATACGCAAAGCAATCAATGTGACAAACCACATGAACAAATTGAAGGAGAAAAACCATAGGATCATCTCAATAGATGCAGAGAAAGCTTTTGACAGAATTCAGCACCCATTTATGATTAACAACCCTGCAGAAAGTAGGCATAGAGGGAACTTGCCTCAACATAATAAAGGCCATGTGTGACAAACCCTCAGCCAACGTCATCCTCAATGGTGAGAAACTGAAAGCATTGCCACTAAGATCAGGAACAAGACAAGGTTTCCCGCTCTCACCACGCTTGTTCACTGTAGTTTTGGAAGTTTGGGCCACAGCCATCAGAGAAGAAAAGGAAATGAAAGGACTCCAAATCGGAAAAGAAGAAGTAAAGCTGTCACTGTTTGCAGATGACATGATGCTTACTATACATAGAGAATCCTAAAGATGCCACCAGAAAACTACTAGAGCTAATCGATGAATTTGGTAAAGTTGCAGGATACCAAATTAGTGCACAGGAATCTCTGGCATTCCTCTACACTGATGAGGAGCTATCTGAAAGTGAAATCAAGAAAACACTCCCGCTTACCATTGCACCAAAAAGAATAAAATATCTAGGAGTGAACCTACCTAAGGAGACAAAAAGAGCTGTACGCAGATCTTATAACTTACAAGACACTGTGGAAAGAAATTAAAGCCGATACAAATGGACGGCGAGATAGACCATGTTCTTGGATTGGAGCAATCAACATTGTGAAAATGACTCTACTACCCAAAGCAATCTACAGATTCGATGCAATCCCTACCAACCTACCACTGGCGTTTTCCACAGAACTCGAACAAAAAATTCCACAGTTTGTATGAACACACAAAAGACCCCGAATGGCCAAAGCAATCTTGGCGAACGAAAAACACGGAGCTGGAGGAATCAGGCTCCCTGACGTCAGACTATACTAGAAAGCTACAGTACTCAAGACAGTACGGTACTGGCACCAAAACAGAAAGATGGAGCAGGATCAGTGGAGCGGGATGGAAAGCCCAGAGGTAAACCCACGCACATATATGGTCCCCTTATCTTTGATAAAGGAGGAAGGAATGTACAGTGGAGAAAGGACAGCCTCTTCAATAAGTGGTGCTGGGCAAACTGGACAGGTACATGTACAAGTATGAGATTAGATCACTCCCTAACCCCAGACACAAAAATAAGCTTCAGATGGATTAAGGACCTAAATGTAAGGCCAGAAACTACCACACTCTTAGAGGGAAAACATAGGCAGAACACGCTATGACATAAATCACAGCAAGAGCCTTTTTGACCCACCGGCTAGAGAACTGGAACTAAAAACAAAAGGAAACCAATGGGACCTAATGAAACTTCAAAGCTTTGGCACAGCAAAGGAAATCATAAACAAGACCAAAAGGCAACCTTCAGAGTGGGAGAACACATTTGCAAATGAAGCAACTGACCAAGTATCAATCTCCAAAATTTACGAGCAGCTCATGCAGCTCAGTAAGAAAAAAACACGCAACCCGATCCAAAAATGGGCAGAGAAGCCCTAAAATAGACATTTCTCCAAAGAAGCTCTACAGACGGCCAACAAACACATGAAAGAATGCTCGACATCATTAATCATTAGGGAACCGCCGATCAAAACTACAATGAGATATCATCTCACACCACTCAGAATGGCCATCATCAGAAAGAATCTAGAAACAATAAATGCTGGAGAGGGTGTGGAGAAAAGGGAACACCCCTGCACTGCTGGTGGGAATGTGAATTGGTACAGCCACTATGGAGAACAGTACGGAGGTGCCTTAAAAACGACAACTAGAACTACCAGATGACTCAGCAGTCCCACTACTGGGCATATACCCTGAGAAGACCGTAATTCAAAAAGAGTCATGTACCAAAAGGTTCATTGCAGCGCTACAATAGCCCGGAGATGGAAACAACCTAGGTGCCCATCAGAGGATGAACGGATAAAGAAGACGTGGCACATATATACAATGGACTATTACTCAGCCGTAGGAAGAAACGAAATCGAGCTGTTTGTAATGAGGTGGATGGACCTAGAGTCTGTCATACAGCGTGAAGTAAGTCAGAACGAGAAAGACAAAGACCGTATGCTAACACATATATAGGGAATTTAAGGGGGAAAAAATGTCGTGAAGAACCTAGGGGTAAGACAGGAATAAAGACACAGACCGACTGGAGAACGGACTTGAGGGTATGGGGAGGGGGAAGGGTGAGCTGTGACAAAGCGTGCGAGAGGCATGGACATATATCCATACACTGGCAAACGTAAGGTAGATAGCTAGCGGGAAGCAGCCGCAGAGCACAGGGATATCAGCTCAGTGCTTTGTGACCGCCTGGAGGGGTGGGGTGGGGAGGGTGGGAGGGAGGGAGACGCGAGAGGGAAGAGATATGGGAACATATGTGTATGTGTAACTGATTCACTTTGTTGTAAAGCAGAAACTAACACACCAATTGTAGAGCAATTATACCCCAATAAAGATGTTGTTAAAAAAAAATTAAGAAAACGGGAACGGGAACATACGTATCGCTAATTACCTTAAATGTAAACGGATGAAAATGCTCCCACCAAAAGACACCGACTGGCCGAATGGATACAAAAACCAGACCCATATATGTGCTGTCTACAGGAGACCCACTTTGACCTGGAGAAACATACAGACTGAAAGTAAGGGGATGGAAAAAGATAGTCCATGCATATGGAAACCAAAACAAAGCTGGAGTAGCAATTCTCATACCAGACAATACAGACTTTAGAGTAAAGGCTATTAGAAGGAGACAAAGAAGGACACTACAGAATGATCAAGGGATCGATCCAAGGAGCAGATACAATTGTAAATATTTATGCACCCAGCATAGTAGCACCTCAATACATAAGGCAAATGCTAACAGCCATAAAAGGGGAAATCGTCAGTAACACATTCATAGCAGGGGACTTTAACGCCCCACTTTCACCCATGGACAGATCATCCAAAATGAAAATAAAGAAGGAAACACAAGCTTTAAATGATGCATTAGACAAGACGCCCTTCTTAATTGATAGTTATAGGACACTCCATCCGAAAACAACAGAATACACATTTTTCTCAAGGGCTCACGGAACATCCTCCAGGATAGCTCATAGCTTGGCTCACAAATCGAGCCTTGGTAAATTTAAGAGAACTGAAATTGTATCAAGTATCTTTTCCGACCACGACGCCATGACAACTAGATATCAATTACAGGAAACGATCTGTAAAAAATACAAACACACGGAGGCTAAACAATACACTGCTTAATAACGAAGTGATCGCTGAAGAAATCAAAGAGGCTCTTAAAAAGTACCAAGAAACAAACGCCAATGGAGACACGACGACCCGAAACCTAGGGGATGCAGCAAAAGCAGTTCTAAGAGGGACGTTTATAGCAACACAAGCCCACCTTAAGAGACAGGAAACATCTCGAATACACAACCTAACCTTGCGCCTAAAGCAACTAGAGAGAGAGGAACAAAAAAAAACCCCAACGTTAGCGGAAGGAAAGAAATCATAAAGATCAGGTCAGAAATAAATGAAAAAGAAATGAAGGCAACGATAGCAAAGATCAATAAAACTAAAAGCTGGCTCTTTGAGAAGACAAAATAGATAAACCGTTAGCCAGACTCATCAAGGCAAAAAGGGAGAAGACTCAGATCGATAGAATTACCACTGAAAAAGGAGAAGTAACAACTGACACTGCAGAAATACAAAAGGTCATGAGCGATTACTACAAGAAATTCTGTGCCAGGAAAATGGACAACCTGGAAGAAATGGACAAATTCTTGGAAATGCACAACCGTGCCAAGACTGAATCAGGAAGAAATAGAAAATATGAACGGACCAATCACAAGCACTGAAATTGACACTGGGATTAAAAATCTTCCAACAAACAAAAGCCCAGGACCAGATGGCTTCACAGGCGAATTCTATCAAACATTTAGAGAAGGGCTGACACCTATCCTTCTCAAACTCTTCCAAAATATAGCAGAGGGAGGAACACCCCCAAATTCGTTCTTCGAGGCCACCATCAACTTGATACCAAAACCAGACACGGATGTCACAAAGAAAGAAAACTACAGGGCAGTATCGCTGATGACCGTAGATGCAAACATCCTCAACAAAATACTAGCAAACAAAATCCAACAAGCACATTCAAAAAGGATCATACACCATGATCAAGTGGGGTTTATTCCAGGAATGCAAGGATTCTTCAATATACGCAAAGCAATCAATGTGACAAACCACATGAACAAATTGAAGGAGAAAAACCATAGGATCATCTCAATAGATGCAGAGAAAGCTTTTGACAGAATTCAGCACCCATTTATGATTAACAACCCTGCAGAAAGTAGGCATAGAGGGAACTTGCCTCAACATAATAAAGGCCATGTGTGACAAACCCTCAGCCAACGTCATCCTCAATGGTGAGAAACTGAAAGCATTGCCACTAAGATCAGGAACAAGACAAGGTTTCCCGCTCTCACCACGCTTGTTCACTGTAGTTTTGGAAGTTTGGGCCACAGCCATCAGAGAAGAAAAGGAAATGAAAGGACTCCAAATCGGAAAAGAAGAAGTAAAGCTGTCACTGTTTGCAGGTGACATGATGCTTACTATACATAGAGAATCCTAAAGATGCCACCAGAAAACTACTAGAGCTAATCGATGAATTTGGTAAAGTTGCAGGATACCAAATTAGTGCACAGGAATCTCTGGCATTCCTCTACACTGATGAGGAGCTATCTGAAACTGAAATCAAGAAAACACTCCCGCTTACCATTGCACCAAAAAGAATAAAATATCTAGGAGTGAACCTACCTAAGGAGACAAAAAGAGCTGTACGCAGATCTTATAACTTACAAGACACTGTGGAAAAGAAATTAAAGCCGATACAAATGGACGGCGAGATAGACCATGTTCTTGGATTGGAGCAATCAACATTGTGAAAATGACGCTACTACCCAAAGCAATCTACAGATTCGATGCAATCCCTACCAACCTACCTCTGGCGTTTTCCACAGAACTCGAACAAAAAATTCCACAGTTTGTATGAACACACAAAAGACCCCGAATGGCCAAAGCAATCTTGGCGAACGAAAAACACGGAGCTGGAGGAATCAGGCTCCCTGACGTCAGACTATACTAGAAAGCTACAGTACTCAAGACAGTACGGTACTGGCACCAAAACAGAAAGATGGAGCAGGATCAGTGGAGCGGGATGGAAAGCCCAGAGGTAAACCCACGCACATATATGGTCCCCTTATCTTTGATAAAGGAGGAAGGAATGTACAGTGGAGAAAGGACAGCCTCTTCAATAAGTGGTGCTGGGCAAAGTGGACAGGTACATGTACAAGTATGAGATTAGATCACTCCCTAACCCCAGACACAAAAATAAGCTTCAGATGGATTAAGGACCTAAATGTAAGGCCAGAAACTACCACACTCTTAGAGGGAAAACATAGGCAGAACACGCTATGACATAAATCACAGCAAGAGCCTTTTTGACCCACCGGCTAGAGAACTGGAACTAAAAACAAAAGGAAACCAATGGGACCTAATGAAACTTCAAAGCTTTGGCACAGCAAAGGAAATCATAAACAAGACCAAAAGGCAACCTTCAGAGTGGGAGAACACATTTGCAAATGAAGCAACTGACCAAGTATCAATCTCCAAAATTTACGAGCAGCTCATGCAGCTCAGTAAGAAAAAAAACACGCAACCCGATCCAAAAATGGGCAGAGAAGCCCTAAAATAGACATTTCTCCAAAGAAGCTCTACAGACGGCCAACAAACACATGAAAGAATGCTCGACATCATTAATCATTAGGGAACCGCCGATCAAAACTACAATGAGATATCATCTCACACCACTCAGAATGGCCATCATCAGAAAGAATCTAGAAACAATAAATGCTGGAGAGGGTGTGGAGAAAAGGGAACACCCCTGCACTGCTGGTGGGAATGTGAATTGGTACAGCCACTATGGAGAACAGTACGGAGGTGCCTTAAAAAACGACAACTAGAACTACCAGATGACTCAGCAGTCCCACTACTGGGCATATACCCTGAGAAGACCGTAATTCAAAAAGAGTCATGTACCAAAAGGTTCATTGCAGCGCTACAATAGCCCGGAGATGGAAACAACCTAGGTGCCCATCAGAGGATGAACGGATAAAGAAGACGTGGCACATATATACAATGGACTATTACTCAGCCGTAGGAAGAAACGAAATCGAGCTGTTTGTAATGAGGTGGATGGACCTAGAGTCTGTCATACAGCGTGAAGTAAGTCAGAACGAGAAAGACAAAGACCGTATGCTAACACATATATAGGGAATTTAAGGGGGAAAAAATGTCGTGAAGAACCTAGGGGTAAGACAGGAATAAAGACACAGACCTACTGGAGAACGGACTTGAGGGTATGGGGAGGGGGAAGGGTGAGCTGTGACAAAGCGTGCGAGAGGCATGGACATATATCCATACACTGGCAAACGTAAGGTAGATAGCTAGCGGGAAGCAGCCGCAGAGCACAGGGATATCAGCTCAGTGCTTTGTGACCGCCTGGAGGGGTGGGGTGGGGAGGGTGGGAGGGAGGGAGACGCGAGAGGGAAGAGATATGGGAACATATGTGTATGTGTAACTGATTCACTTTGTTGTAAAGCAGAAACTAACACACCAATTGTAGAGCAATTATACCCCAATAAAGATGTTGTTAAAAAAAAATTAAGAAAACGGGAACGGGAACATACGTATCGCTAATTACCTTAAATGTAAACGGATGAAAATGCTCCCACCAAAAGACACCGACTGGCCGAATGGATACAAAAACCAGACCCATATATGTGCTGTCTACAGGAGACCCACTTTGACCTGGAGAAACATACAGACTGAAAGTAAGGGGATGGAAAAAGATAGTCCATGCATATGGAAACCAAAACAAAGCTGGAGTAGCAATTCTCATACCAGACAATACAGACTTTAGAGTAAAGGCTATTAGAAGAGACAAAGAAGGACACTACAGAATGATCAAGGGATCGATCCAAGGAGCAGATACAATTGTAAATATTTATGCACCCAGCATAGTAGCACCTCAATACATAAGGCAAATGCTAACAGCCATAAAAGGGGAAATCGTCAGTAACACATTCATAGCAGGGGACTTTAACGCCCCACTTTCACCCATGGACAGATCATCCAAAATGAAAATAAAGAAGGAAACACAAGCTTTAAATGATGCATTAGACAAGACGCCCTTCTTAATTGATAGTTATAGGACACTCCATCCGAAAACAACAGAATACACATTTTTCTCAAGGGCTCACGGAACATCCTCCAGGATAGCTCATAGCTTGGCTCACAAATCGAGCCTTGGTAAATTTAAGAGAACTGAAATTGTATCAAGTATCTTTTCCGACCACGACGCCATGACAACTAGATATCAATTACAGGAAACGATCTGTAAAAATACAAACACACGGAGGCTAAACAATACACTGCTTAATAACGAAGTGATCGCTGAAGAAATCAAAGAGGCTCTTAAAAAGTACCAAGAAACAAACGCCAATGGAGACACGACGACCCGAAACCTAGGGGATGCAGCAAAAGCAGTTCTAAGAGGGACGTTTATAGCAACACAAGCCCACCTTAAGAGACAGGAAACATCTCGAATACACAACCTAACCTTGCGCCTAAAGCAACTAGAGAGAGAGGAACAAAAAAAAACCCCAACGTTAGCGGAAGGAAAGAAATCATAAAGATCAGGTCAGAAATAAATGAAAAAGAAATGAAGGCAACGATAGCAAAGATCAATAAAACTAAAAGCTGGCTCTTTGAGAAGACAAAATAGATAAACCGTTAGCCAGACTCATCAAGGCAAAAAGGGAGAAGACTCAGATCGATAGAATTACCACTGAAAAAGGAGAAGTAACAACTGACACTGCAGAAATACAAAAGGTCATGAGCGATTACTACAAGAAATTCTGTGCCAGGAAAATGGACAACCTGGAAGAAATGGACAAATTCTTGGAAATGCACAACCTGCCAACTCTGAATCAGGAAGAAATAGAAAATATGAACGGACCAATCACAAGCACTGAAATTGACACTGGGATTAAAAATCTTCCAACAAACAAAAGCCCAGGACCAGATGGCTTCACAGGCGAATTCTATCAAACATTTAGAGAAGGGCTGACACCTATCCTTCTCAAACTCTTCCAAAATATAGCAGAGGGAGGAACACCCCCAAATTCGTTCTTCGAGGCCACCATCAACTTGATACCAAAACCAGACACGGATGTCACAAAGAAAGAAAACTACAGGGCAGTATCGCTGATGACCGTAGATGCAAACATCCTCAACAAAATACTAGCAAACAAAATCCAACAAGCACATTCAAAAAGGATCATACACCATGATCAAGTGGGGTTTATTCCAGGAATGCAAGGATTCTTCAATATACGCAAAGCAATCAATGTGACAAACCACATGAACAAATTGAAGGAGAAAAACCATAGGATCATCTCAATAGATGCAGAGAAAGCTTTTGACAGAATTCAGCACCCATTTATGATTAACAACCCTGCAGAAAGTAGGCATAGAGGGAACTTGCCTCAACATAATAAAGGCCATGTGTGACAAACCCTCAGCCAACGTCATCCTCAATGGTGAGAAACTGAAAGCATTGCCACTAAGATCAGGAACAAGACAAGGTTTCCCGCTCTCACCACGCTTGTTCACTGTAGTTTTGGAAGTTTGGGCCACAGCCATCAGAGAAGAAAAGGAAATGAAAGGACTCCAAATCGGAAAAGAAGAAGTAAAGCTGTCACTGTTTGCAGGTGACATGATGCTTACTATACATAGAGAATCCTAAAGATGCCACCAGAAAACTACTAGAGCTAATCGATGAATTTGGTAAAGTTGCAGGATACCAAATTAGTGCACAGGAATCTCTGGCATTCCTCTACACTGATGAGGAGCTATCTGAAAGTGAAATCAAGAAAACACTCCCGCTTACCATTGCACCAAAAAGAATAAAATATCTAGGAGTGAACCTACCTAAGGAGACAAAAAGAGCTGTACGCAGATCTTATAACTTACAAGACACTGTGGAAAGAAATTAAAGCCGATACAAATGGACGGCGAGATAGACCATGTTCTTGGATTGGAGCAATCAACATTGTGAAAATGACGCTACTACCCAAAGCAATCTACAGATTCGATGCAATCCCTACCAACCTACCTCTGGCGTTTTCCACAGAACTCGAACAAAAAATTCCACAGTTTGTATGAACACACAAAAGACCCCGAATGGCCAAAGCAATCTTGGCGAACGAAAAACACGGAGCTGGAGGAATCAGGCTCCCTGACGTCAGACTATACTAGAAAGCTACAGTACTCAAGACAGTACGGTACTGGCACCAAAACAGAAAGATGGAGCAGGATCAGTGGAGCGGGATGGAAAGCCCAGAGGTAAACCCACGCACATATATGGTCCCCTTATCTTTGATAAAGGAGGAAGGAATGTACAGTGGAGAAAGGACAGCCTCTTCAATAAGTGGTGCTGGGCAAACTGGACAGGTACATGTACAAGTATGAGATTAGATCACTCCCTAACCCCAGACACAAAAATAAGCTTCAGATGGATTAAGGACCTAAATGTAAGGCCAGAAACTACCACACTCTTAGAGGGAAAACATAGGCAGAACACGCTATGACATAAATCACAGCAAGAGCCTTTTTGACCCACCGGCTAGAGAACTGGAACTAAAAACAAAAGGAAACCAATGGGACCTAATGAAACTTCAAAGCTTTGGCACAGCAAAGGAAATCATAAACAAGACCAAAAGGCAACCTTCAGAGTGGGAGAACACATTTGCAAATGAAGCAACTGACCAAGTATCAATCTCCAAAATTTACGAGCAGCTCATGCAGCTCAGTAAGAAAAAAACACGCAACCCGATCCAAAAATGGGCAGAGAAGCCCTAAAATAGACATTTCTCCAAAGAAGCTCTACAGACGGCCAACAAACACATGAAAGAATGCTCGACATCATTAATCATTAGGGAACCGCCGATCAAAACTACAATGAGATATCATCTCACACCACTCAGAATGGCCATCATCAGAAAGAATCTAGAAACAATAAATGCTGGAGAGGGTGTGGAGAAAAGGGAACACCCCTGCACTGCTGGTGGGAATGTGAATTGGTACAGCCACTATGGAGAACAGTACGGAGGTGCCTTAAAAAACGACAACTAGAACTACCAGATGACTCAGCAGTCCCACTACTGGGCATATACCCTGAGAAGACCGTAATTCAAAAAGAGTCATGTACCAAAAGGTTCATTGCAGCGCTACAATAGCCCGGAGATGGAAACAACCTAGGTGCCCATCAGAGGATGAACGGATAAAGAAGACGTGGCACATATATACAATGGACTATTACTCAGCCGTAGGAAGAAACGAAATCGAGCTGTTTGTAATGAGGTGGATGGACCTAGAGTCTGTCATACAGCGTGAAGTAAGTCAGAACGAGAAAGACAAAGACCGTATGCTAACACATATATAGGGAATTTAAGGGGGAAAAAATGTCGTGAAGAACCTAGGGGTAAGACAGGAATAAAGACACAGACCTACTGGAGAACGGACTTGAGGGTATGGGGAGGGGGAAGGGTGAGCTGTGACAAAGCGTGCGAGAGGCATGGACATATATCCATACACTGGCAAACGTAAGGTAGATAGCTAGCGGGAAGCAGCCGCAGAGCACAGGGATATCAGCTCAGTGCTTTGTGACCGCCTGGAGGGGTGGGGTGGGGAGGGTGGGAGGGAGGGAGACGCGAGAGGGAAGAGATATGGGAACATATGTGTATGTGTAACTGATTCACTTTGTTGTAAAGCAGAAACTAACACACCAATTGTAGAGCAATTATACCCCAATAAAGATGTTGTTAAAAAAAAATTAAGAAAACGGGAACGGGAACATACGTATCGCTAATTACCTTAAATGTAAACGGATGAAAATGCTCCCACCAAAAGACACCGACTGGCCGAATGGATACAAAAACCAGACCCATATATGTGCTGTCTACAGGAGACCCACTTTGACCTGGAGAAACATACAGACTGAAAGTAAGGGGATGGAAAAAAGATAGTCCATGCATATGGAAACCAAAACAAAGCTGGAGTAGCAATTCTCATACCAGACAATACAGACTTTAGAGTAAAGGCTATTAGAGGAGACAAAGAAGGACACTACAGAATGATCAAGGGATCGATCCAAGGAGCAGATACAATTGTAAATATTTATGCACCCAGCATAGTAGCACCTCAATACATAAGGCAAATGCTAACAGCCATAAAAGGGGAAATCGTCAGTAACACATTCATAGCAGGGGACTTTAACGCCCCACTTTCACCCATGGACAGATCATCCAAAATGAAAATAAAGAAGGAAACACAAGCTTTAAATGATGCATTAGACAAGACGCCCTTCTAATTGATAGTTATAGGACACTCCATCCGAAAACAACAGAATACACATTTTTCTCAAGGGCTCACGGAACATCCTCCAGGATAGCTCATAGCTTGGCTCACAAATCAAGCCTTGGTAAATTTAAGAGAACTGAAATTGTATCAAGTATCTTTTCCGACCACGACGCCATGACAACTAGATATCAATTACAGGAAACGATCTGTAAAAATACAAACACACGGAGGCTAAACAATACACTGCTTAATAACGAAGTGATCGCTGAAGAAATCAAAGAGGCTCTTAAAAAGTACCAAGAAACAAACGCCAATGGAGACACGACGACCCGAAACCTAGGGGATGCAGCAAAAGCAGTTCTAAGAGGGACGTTTATAGCAACACAAGCCCACCTTAAGAGACAGGAAACATCTCGAATACACAACCTAACCTTGCGCCTAAAGCAACTAGAGAGAGAGGAACAAAAAAAACCCCAACGTTAGCGGAAGGAAAGAAATCATAAAGATCAGGTCAGAAATAAATGAAAAAGAAATGAAGGCAACGATAGCAAAGATCAATAAAACTAAAAGCTGGCTCTTTGAGAAGACAAAATAGATAAACCGTTAGCCAGACTCATCAAGGCAAAAAGGGAGAAGACTCAGATCGATAGAATTACCACTGAAAAAGGAGAAGTAACAACTGACACTGCAGAAATACAAAAGGTCATGAGCGATTACTACAAGAAATTCTGTGCCAGGAAAATGGACAACCTGGAAGAAATGGACAAATTCTTGGAAATGCACAACGTGCCAAGACTGAATCAGGAAGAAATAGAAAATATGAACGGACCAATCACAAGCACTGAAATTGACACTGGGATTAAAAATCTTCCAACAAACAAAAGCCCAGGACCAGATGGCTTCACAGGCGAATTCTATCAAACATTTAGAGAAGGGCTGACACCTATCCTTCTCAAACTCTTCCAAAATATAGCAGAGGGAGGAACACCCCCAAATTCGTTCTTCGAGGCCACCATCAACTTGATACCAAAACCAGACACGGATGTCACAAAGAAAGAAAACTACAGGGCAGTATCGCTGATGACCGTAGATGCAAACATCCTCAACAAAATACTAGCAAACAAAATCCAACAAGCACATTCAAAAAGGATCATACACCATGATCAAGTGGGGTTTATTCCAGGAATGCAAGGATTCTTCAATATACGCAAAGCAATCAATGTGACAAACCACATGAACAAATTGAAGGAGAAAAACCATAGGATCATCTCAATAGATGCAGAGAAAGCTTTTGATAGAATTCAGCACCCATTTATGATTAACAACCCTGCAGAAAGTAGGCATAGAGGGAACTTGCCTCAACATAATAAAGGCCATGTGTGACAAACCCTCAGCCAACGTCATCCTCAATGGTGAGAAACTGAAAGCATTGCCACTAAGATCAGGAACAAGACAAGGTTTCCCGCTCTCACCACTGCTTGTTCACTGTAGTTTTGGAAGTTTGGGCCACAGCCATCAGAGAAGAAAAGGAAATGAAAGGACTCCAAATCGGAAAAGAAGAAGTAAAGCTGTCACTGTTTGCAGGTGACATGATGCTTACTATACATAGAGAATCCTAAAGATGCCACCAGAAAACTACTAGAGCTAATCGATGAATTTGGTAAAGTTGCAGGATACCAAATTAGTGCACAGGAATCTCTGGCATTCCTCTACACTGATGAGGAGCTATCTGAAAGTGAAATCAAGAAAACACTCCCGCTTACCATTGCACCAAAAAGAATAAAATATCTAGGAGTGAACCTACCTAAGGAGACAAAAAGAGCTGTACGCAGATCTTATAACTTACAAGACACTGTGGAAAGAAATTAAAGCGATACAAATGGACGGCGAGATAGACCATGTTCTTGGATTGGAGCAATCAACATTGTGAAAATGACTCTACTACCCAAAGCAATCTACAGATTCGATGCAATCCCTACCAACCTACCACTGGCGTTTTCCACAGAACTCGAACAAAAAATTCCACAGTTTGTATGAACACACAAAAGACCCCGAATGGCCAAAGCAATCTTGGCGAACGAAAAACACGGAGCTGGAGGAATCAGGCTCCCTGACGTCAGACTATACTAGAAAGCTACAGTACTCAAGACAGTACGGTACTGGCACCAAAACAGAAAGATGGAGCAGGATCAGTGGAGCGGGATGGAAAGCCCAGAGGTAAACCCACGCACATATATGGTCCCCTTATCTTTGATAAAGGAGGAAGGAATGTACAGTGGAGAAAGGACAGCCTCTTCAATAAGTGGTGCTGGGCAAACTGGACAGGTACATGTACAAGTATGAGATTAGATCACTCCCTAACCCCAGACACAAAAATAAGCTTCAGATGGATTAAGGACCTAAATGTAAGGCCAGAAACTACCACACTCTTAGAGGGAAAACATAGGCAGAACACGCTATGACATAAATCACAGCAAGAGCCTTTTTGACCCACCGGCTAGAGAACTGGAACTAAAAACAAAAGGAAACCAATGGGACCTAATGAAACTTCAAAGCTTTGGCACAGCAAAGGAAATCATAAACAAGACCAAAAGGCAACCTTCAGAGTGGGAGAACACATTTGCAAATGAAGCAACTGACCAAGTATCAATCTCCAAAATTTACGAGCAGCTCATGCAGCTCAGTAAGAAAAAAACACGCAACCCGATCCAAAAATGGGCAGAGAAGCCCTAAAATAGACATTTCTCCAAGAAGCTCTACAGACGGCCAACAAACACATGAAAGAATGCTCGACATCATTAATCATTAGGGAACCGCCGATCAAAACTACAATGAGCTATCATCTCACACCACTCAGAATGGCCATCATCAGAAAGAATCTAGAAACAATAAATGCTGGAGAGGGTGTGGAGAAAAGGGAACACCCCTGCACTGCTGGTGGGAATGTGAATTGGTACAGCCACTATGGAGAACAGTACGGAGGTGCCTTAAAAAACGACAACTAGAACTACCAGATGACTCAGCAGTCCCACTACTGGGCATATACCCTGAGAAGACCGTAATTCAAAAAGAGTCATGTACCAAAAGGTTCATTGCAGCGCTACAATAGCCCGGAGATGGAAACAACCTAGGTGCCCATCAGAGGATGAACGGATAAAGAAGACGTGGCACATATATACAATGGACTATTACTCAGCCGTAGGAAGAAACGAAATCGAGCTGTTTGTAATGAGGTGGATGGACCTAGAGTCTGTCATACAGCGTGAAGTAAGTCAGAACGAGAAAGACAAAGACCGTATGCTAACACATATATAGGGAATTTAAGGGGGAAAAAATGTCGTGAAGAACCTAGGGGTAAGACAGGAATAAAGACACAGACCTACTGGAGAACGGACTTGAGGGTATGGGGAGGGGGAAGGGTGAGCTGTGACAAAGCGTGCGAGAGGCATGGACATATATCCATACACTGGCAAACGTAAGGTAGATAGCTAGCGGGAAGCAGCCGCAGAGCACAGGGATATCAGCTCAGTGCTTTGTGACCGCCTGGAGGGGTGGGGTGGGGAGGGTGGGAGGGAGGGAGACGCGAGAGGGAAGAGATATGGGAACATATGTGTATGTGTAACTGATTCACTTTGTTGTAAAGCAGAAACTAACACACCAATTGTAGAGCAATTATACCCCAATAAAGATGTTGTTAAAAAAAATTAAGAAAAATGGGAACGGGAACATACGTATCGCTAATTACCTTAAATGTAAACGGATGAAAATGCTCCCACCAAAAGACACCGACTGGCCGAATGGATACAAAAACCAGACCCATATATGTGCTGTCTACAGGAGACCCACTTTGACCTGGAGAAACATACAGACTGAAAGTAAGGGGATGGAAAAAGATAGTCCATGCATATGGAAACCAAAACAAAGCTGGAGTAGCAATTCTCATACCAGACAATACAGACTTTAGAGTAAAGGCTATTAGAAGAGACAAAGAAGGACACTACAGAATGATCAAGGGATCGATCCAAGGAGCAGATACAATTGTAAATATTTATGCACCCAGCATAGTAGCACCTCAATACATAAGGCAAATGCTAACAGCCATAAAAGGGGAAATCGTCAGTAACACATTCATAGCAGGGGACTTTAACGCCCCACTTTCACCCATGGACAGATCATCCAAAATGAAAATAAAGAAGGAAACACAAGCTTTAAATGATGCATTAGACAAGACGCCCTTCTTAATTGATAGTTATAGGACACTCCATCCGAAAACAACAGAATACACATTTTTCTCAAGGGCTCACGGAACATCCTCCAGGATAGCTCATAGCTTGGCTCACAAATCGAGCCTTGGTAAATTTAAGAGAACTGAAATTGTATCAAGTATCTTTTCCGACCACGACGCCATGACAACTAGATATCAATTACAGGAAACGATCTGTAAAAAATACAAACACACGGAGGCTAAACAATACACTGCTTAATAACGAAGTGATCGCTGAAGAAATCAAAGAGGCTCTTAAAAAGTACCAAGAAACAAACGCCAATGGAGACACGACGACCCGAAACCTAGGGGATGCAGCAAAAGCAGTTCTAAGAGGGACGTTTATAGCAACACAAGCCCACCTTAAGAGACAGGAAACATCTCGAATACACAACCTAACCTTGCGCCTAAAGCAACTAGAGAGAGAGGAACAAAAAAAAACCCCAACGTTAGCGGAAGGAAAGAAATCATAAAGATCAGGTCAGAAATAAATGAAAAAGAAATGAAGGCAACGATAGCAAAGATCAATAAAACTAAAAGCTGGCTCTTTGAGAAGACAAAATAGATAAACCGTTAGCCAGACTCATCAAGGCAAAAAGGGAGAAGACTCAGATCGATAGAATTACCACTGAAAAAGGAGAAGTAACAACTGACACTGCAGAAATACAAAAGGTCATGAGCGATTACTACAAGAAATTCTGTGCCAGGAAAATGGACAACCTGGAAGAAATGGACAAATTCTTGGAAATGCACAACCTGCCAAGACTGAATCAGGAAGAAATAGAAAATATGAACGGACCAATCACAAGCACTGAAATTGACACTGGGATTAAAAATCTTCCAACAAACAAAAGCCCAGGACCAGATGGCTTCACAGGCGAATTCTATCAAACATTTAGAGAAGGGCTGACACCTATCCTTCTCAAACTCTTCCAAAATATAGCAGAGGGAGGAACACCCCCAAATTCGTTCTTCGAGGCCACCATCAACTTGATACCAAAACCAGACACGGATGTCACAAAGAAAGAAAACTACAGGGCAGTATCGCTGATGACCGTAGATGCAAACATCCTCAACAAAATACTAGCAAACAAAATCCAACAAGCACATTCAAAAAGGATCATACACCATGATCAAGTGGGGTTTATTCCAGGAATGCAAGGATTCTTCAATATACGCAAAGCAATCAATGTGACAAACCACATGAACAAATTGAAGGAGAAAAACCATAGGATCATCTCAATAGATGCAGAGAAAGCTTTTGACAGAATTCAGCACCCATTTATGATTAACAACCCTGCAGAAAGTAGGCATAGAGGGAACTTGCCTCAACATAATAAAGGCCATGTGTGACAAACCCTCAGCCAACGTCATCCTCAATGGTGAGAAACTGAAAGCATTGCCACTAAGATCAGGAACAAGACAAGGTTTCCCGCTCTCACCACTCTTGTTCACTGTAGTTTTGGAAGTTTGGGCCACAGCCATCAGAGAAGAAAAGGAAATGAAAGGACTCCAAATCGGAAAAGAAGAAGTAAAGCTGTCACTGTTTGCAGGTGACATGATGCTTACTATACATAGAGAATCCTAAAGATGCCACCAGAAAACTACTAGAGCTAATCGATGAATTTGGTAAAGTTGCAGGATACCAAATTAGTGCACAGGAATCTCTGGCATTCCTCTACACTGATGAGGAGCTATCTGAAAGTGAAATCAAGAAAACACTCCCGCTTACCATTGCACCAAAAAGAATAAAATATCTAGGAGTGAACCTACCTAAGGAGACAAAAAGAGCTGTACGCAGATCTTATAACTTACAAGACACTGTGGAAAGAATTAAAGCCGATACAAATGGACGGCGAGATAGACCATGTTCTTGGATTGGAGCAATCAACATTGTGAAAATGACGCTACTACCCAAAGCAATCTACAGATTCGATGCAATCCCTACCAACCTACCTCTGGCGTTTTCCACAGAACTCGAACAAAAAAATTCCACAGTTTGTATGAACACACAAAAGACCCGAATGGCCAAAGCAATCTTGGCGAACGAAAAACACGGAGCTGGAGGAATCAGGCTCCCTGACGTCAGACTATACTAGAAAGCTACAGTACTCAAGACAGTACGGTACTGGCACCAAAACAGAAAGATGGAGCAGGATCAGTGGAGCGGGATGGAAAGCCCAGAGGTAAACCCACGCACATATATGGTCCCCTTATCTTTGATAAAGGAGGAAGGAATGTACAGTGGAGAAAGGGACAGCCTCTTCAATAAGTGGTGCTGGGCAAACTGGACAGGTACATGTACAAGTATGAGATTAGATCACTCCCTAACCCCAGACACAAAAATAAGCTTCAGATGGATTAAGGACCTAAATGTAAGGCCAGAAACTACCACACTCTTAGAGGGAAAACATAGGCAGAACACGCTATGACATAAATCACAGCAAGAGCCTTTTTGACCCACCGGCTAGAGAACTGGAACTAAAAACAAAAGGAAACCAATGGGACCTAATGAAACTTCAAAGCTTTGGCACAGCAAAGGAAATCATAAACAAGACCAAAAGGCAACCTTCAGAGTGGGAGAACACATTTGCAAATGAAGCAACTGACCAAGTATCAATCTCCAAAATTACGAGCAGCTCATGCAGCTCAGTAAGAAAAAAACACGCAACCCGATCCAAAAATGGGCAGAGAAGCCCTAAAATAGACATTTCTCCAAAGAAGCTCTACAGACGGCCAACAAACACATGAAAGAATGCTCGACATCATTAATCATTAGGGAACCGCCAGATCAAAACTACAATGAGATATCATCTCACACCACTCAGAATGGCCATCATCAGAAAGAATCTA
Source organism: Tursiops truncatus (assembly GCF_011762595.2). Classification (NCBI taxonomy): domain Eukaryota; kingdom Metazoa; phylum Chordata; class Mammalia; order Artiodactyla; family Delphinidae; genus Tursiops; species Tursiops truncatus. The sequence continues at coordinate 137,895,476 of NC_047035.1, forward strand.
GAAACAATAAATGCTGGAGAGGGTGTGGAGAAAAGGGAACACCCCTGCACTGCTGGTGGGAATGTGAATTGGTACAGCCACTATGGAGAACAGTACGGAGGTGCCTTAAAAAACGACAACTAGAACTACCAGATGACTCAGCAGTCCCACTACTGGGCATATACCCTGAGAAGACCGTAATTCAAAAAGAGTCATGTACCAAAAGGTTCATTGCAGCGCTACAATAGCCCGGAGATGGAAACAACCTAGGTGCCCATCAGAGGATGAACGGATAAAGAAGACGTGGCACATATATACAATGGACTATTACTCAGCCGTAGGAAGAAACGAAATCGAGCTGTTTGTAATGAGGTGGATGGACCTAGAGTCTGTCATACAGCGTGAAGTAAGTCAGAACGAGAAAGACAAAGACCGTATGCTAACACATATATAGGGAATTTAAGGGGGAAAAAATGTCGTGAAGAACCTAGGGGTAAGACAGGAATAAAGACACAGACCTACTGGAGAACGGACTTGAGGGTATGGGGAGGGGGAAGGGTGAGCTGTGACAAAGCGTGCGAGAGGCATGGACATATATCCATACACTGGCAAACGTAAGGTAGATAGCTAGCGGGAAGCAGCCGCAGAGCACAGGGATATCAGCTCAGTGCTTTGTGACCGCCTGGAGGGGTGGGGTGGGGAGGGTGGGAGGGAGGGAGACGCGAGGGGGGAAGAGATATGGGAACATATGTGTATGTGTAACTGATTCACTTGTTGTAAAGCAGAAACTAACACACCAATTGTAGAGCAATTATACCCCAATAAAGATGTTGTTAAAAAAAAATTAAGAAAACGGGAACGGGAACATACGTATCGCTAATTACCTTAAATGTAAACGGATGAAAATGCTCCCACCAAAAGACACCGACTGGCCGAATGGATACAAAAACCAGACCCATATATGTGCTGTCTACAGGAGACCCACTTTGACCTGGAGAAACATACAGACTGAAAGTAAGGGGATGGAAAAAGATAGTCCATTCATATGGAAACCAAAACAAAGCTGGAGTAGCAATTCTCATACCAGACAATACAGACTTTAGAGTAAAGGCTATTAGAGGAGACAAAGAAGGACACTACAGAATGATCAAGGATCGATCCAAGGAGCAGATACAATTGTAAATATTTATGCACCCAGCATAGTAGCACCTCAATACATAAGGCAAATGCTAACAGCCATAAAAGGGGAAATCGTCAGTAACACATTCATAGCAGGGGACTTTAAAACGCCCCACTTTCACCCATGGACAGATATCCAAAATGAAAATAAAGAAGGAAACACAAGCTTTAAATGATGCATTAGACAAGACGCCCTTAATTGATAGTTATAGGACACTCCATCCGAAAACAACAGAATACACATTTTTCTCAAGGGCTCACGGAACATCCTCCAGGATAGCTCATAGCTTGGCTCACAAATCGAGCCTTGGTAAATTTAAGAGAACTGAAATTGTATCAAGTATCTTTTCCGACCACGACGCCATGACAACTAGATATCAATTACAGGAAACGATCTGTAAAAAATACAAACACACGGAGGCTAAACAATACACTGCTTAATAACGAAGTGATCGCTGAAGAAATCAAAGAGGCTCTTAAAAAGTACCAAGAAACAAACGCCAATGGAGACACGACGACCCGAAACCTAGGGGGATGCAGCAAAAGCAGTTCTAAGAGGGACGTTTTATAGCAACACAAGCCCACCTTAAGAGACAGGAAACATCTCGAATACACAACCTAACCTTGCGCCTAAAGCAACTAGAGAGAGAGGAACAAAAAAAAAACCCCAACGTTAGCGGAAGGAAAGAAATCATAAAGATCAGGTCAGAAATAAATGAAAAAGAAATGAAGGCAACGATAGCAAAGATCAATAAAACTAAAAGCTGGCTCTTTGAGAAGACAAAATAGATAAACCGTTAGCCAGACTCATCAAGGCAAAAAGGGAGAAGACTCAGATCGATAGAATTACCACTGAAAAAGGAGAAGTAACAACTGACACTGCAGAAATACAAAAGGTCATGAGCGATTACTACAAGAAATTCTGTGCCAGGAAAATGGACAACCTGGAAGAAATGGACAAATTCTTGGAAATGCACAACCTGCCAAGACTGAATCAGGAAGAAATAGAAAATATGAACGGACCAATCACAAGCACTGAAATTGACACTGGGATTAAAAATCTTCCAACAAACAAAAGCCCAGGACCAGATGGCTTCACAGGCGAATTCTATCAAACATTTAGAGAAGGGCTGACACCTATCCTTCTCAAACTCTTCCAAAAATATAGCAGAGGGAGGAACACCCCCAAATTCGTTCTTCGAGGCCACCATCAACTTGATACCAAAACCAGACACGGATGTCACAAAGAAAGAAAACTACAGGGCAGTATCGCTGATGACCGTAGATGCAAACATCCTCAACAAAATACTAGCAAACAAAATCCAACAAGCACATTCAAAAAGGATCATACACCATGATCAAGTGGGGTTTATTCCAGGAATGCAAGGATTCTTCAATATACGCAAAGCAATCAATGTGACAAACCACATGAACAAATTGAAGGAGAAAAACCATAGGATCATCTCAATAGATGCAGAGAAAGCTTTTGACAGAATTCAGCACCCATTTATGATTAACAACCCTGCAGAAAGTAGGCATAGAGGGAACTTGCCTCAACATAATAAAGGCCATGTGTGACAAACCCTCAGCCAACGTCATCCTCAATGGTGAGAAACTGAAAGCATTGCCACTAAGATCAGGAACAAGACAAGGTTTCCCGCTCTCACCACGCTTGTTCACTGTAGTTTTGGAAGTTTGGGCCACAGCCATCAGAGAAGAAAAGGAAATGAAAGGACTCCAAATCGGAAAAGAAGAAGTAAAGCTGTCACTGTTTGCAGGTGACATGATGCTTACTATACATAGAGAATCCTAAAGATGCCACAGAAAAACTACTAGAGCTAATCGATGAATTTGGTAAAGTTGCAGGATACCAAATTAGTGCACAGGAATCTCTGGCATTCCTCTACACTGATGAGGAGCTATCTGAAAGTGAAATCAAGAAAACACTCCCGCTTACCATTGCACCAAAAAGAATAAAATATCTAGGAGTGAACCTACTAAGGAGACAAAAAGAGCTGTACGCAGATCTTATAACTTACAAGACACTGTGGAAAGAAATTAAAGCCGATACAAATGGACGGCGAGATAGACCATGTTCTTGGATTGGAGCAATCAACATTGTGAAAATGACGCTACTACCCAAAGCAATCTACAGATTCGATGCAATCCCTACCAACCTACCTCTGGCGCTTTTCCACAGAACTCGAACAAAAAATTCCACAGTTTGTATGAACACACAAAAGACCCCGAATGGCCAAAGCAATCTGGCGAACGAAAAACACGGAGCTGGAGGAATCAGGCTCCCTGACGTCAGACTATACTAGAAAGCTACAGTACTCAAGACAGTACGGTACTGGCACCAAAACAGAAAGATGGAGCAGGATCAGTGGAGCGGGATGGAAAGCCCAGAGGTAAACCCACGCACATATATGGTCCCCTTATCTTTGATAAAGGAGGAAGGAATGTACAGTGGAGAAAGGACAGCCTCTTCAATAAGTGGTGCTGGGCAAACTGGACAGGTACATGTACAAGTATGAGATTAGATCACTCCCTAACCCCAGACACAAAAATAAGCTTCAGATGGATTAAGGACCTAAATGTAAGGCCAGAAACTACCACACTCTTAGAGGGAAAACATAGGCAGAACACGCTATGACATAAATCACAGCAAGAGCCTTTTTGACCCACCGGCTAGAGAACTGGAACTAAAAACAAAAGGAAACCAATGGGACCTAATGAAACTTCAAAGCTTTGGCACAGCAAAGGAAATCATAAACAAGACCAAAAGGCAACCTTCAGAGTGGGAGAACACATTTGCAAATGAAGCAACTGACCAAGTATCAATCTCCAAAATTTACGAGCAGCTCATGCAGCTCAGTAAGAAAAAAACACGCAACCCGATCCAAAAATGGGCAGAGAAGCCCTAAAATAGACATTTCTCCAAAGAAGCTCTACAGACGGCCAACAAACACATGAAAGAATGCTCGACATCATTAATCATTAGGGAACCGCGATCAAAACTACAATGAGATATCATCTCACACCACTCAGAATGGCCATCATCAGAAAGAATCTAGAAACAATAAATGCTGGAGAGGGTGTGGAGAAAAGGGAACACCCCTGCACTGCTGGTGGGAATGTGAATTGGTACAGCCACTATGGAGAACAGTACGGAGGTGCCTTAAAAAACGACAACTAGAACTACCAGATGACTCAGCAGTCCCACTACTGGGCATATACCCTGAGAAGACCGTAATTCAAAAAGAGTCATGTACCAAAAGGTTCATTGCAGCGCTACAATAGCCCGGAGATGGAAACAACCTAGGTGCCCATCAGAGGATGAACGGATAAAGAAGACGTGGCACATATATACAATGGACTATTACTCAGCCGTAGGAAGAAACGAAATCGAGCTGTTTGTAATGAGGTGGATGGACCTAGAGTCTGTCATACAGCGTGAAGTAAGTCAGAACGAGAAAGACAAAGACCGTATGCTAACACATATATAGGGAATTTAAGGGGGAAAAATGTCGTGAAGAACCTAGGGGTAAGACAGGAATAAAGACACAGACCTACTGGAGAACGGACTTGAGGGTATGGGGAGGGGGAAGGGTGAGCTGTGACAAAGCGTGCGAGAGGCATGGACATATATCCATACACTGGCAAACGTAAGGTAGATAGCTAGCGGGAAGCAGCCGCAGAGCACAGGGATATCAGCTCAGTGCTTTGTGACCGCCTGGAGGGGTGGGGTGGGGGGGTGGGAGGGGAGACGCGAGAGGGAAGAGATATGGGAACATATGTGTATGTGTAACTGATTCACTTTGTTGTAAAGCAGAAACTAACACACCAATTGTAGAGCAATTATACCCCAATAAAGATGTTGTTAAAAAAAAATTAAGAAAACGGGAACGGGAACATACGTATCGCTAATTACCTTAAATGTAAACGGATGAAAATGCTCCCACCAAAAGACACCGACTGGCCGAATGGATACAAAAACCAGACCCATATATGTGCTGTCTACAGGAGACCCACTTGACCTGGAGAAACATACAGACTGAAAGTAAGGGGATGGAAAAGATAGTCCATGCATATGGAAACCAAAACAAAGCTGGAGTAGCAATTCTCATACCAGACAATACAGACTTTAGAGTAAAGGCTATTAGAGAGACAAAGAAGGACACTACAGAATGATCAAGGGATCGATCCAAGGAGCAGATACAATTGTAAATATTTATGCACCCAGCATAGTAGCACCTCAATACATAAGGCAAATGCTAACAGCCATAAAAGGGGAAATCGTCAGTAACACATTCATAGCAGGGGACTTTAACGCCCATTCACCCATGGACAGATCATCCAAAATGAAATAAAGAAGGAACACAAGCTTTAAATGATGCATAGACAAGACGCCCTTAATTGATAGTTATAGGACACTCCATCCGAAAAACACAGAATACACATTTCTCAAGGGCTCACGGAACATCCTCCAGGATAGCTCATCACAAATCAGCCACAAAACAAAAACAAAATAAACAACTACAACACACCAAAGACTACAAGAAACACCACAACAAAATCACATCAAACAAAAACAACACAAACACAACGCTCAAAGACACCACAACAAAGACAGCTCAAATAAATCAGCAAACATACAAATGGAGACACCGACGAAACCTGACAGCAGAACGAAAGATGCTAGAATTACAGGAAACGATCTGTAAAATACAAACACACGGAGGCTAAACAATACACTGCTTAATAACGAAGTGATCGCTGAAGAAATCAAAGAGGCTCTTAAAAAGTACAAGAAACAAACGCCAATGGAGACACGACGACCCGAAACCTAGGGATGCAGCAAAAGCAGTTCTAAGAGGGACGTTTATAGCAACACAAGCCCACTAAGAGACAGGAAACATCTCGATACACAACCTAACTTGCGCCTAAAGCAACTAGAGAGAGAGGAACAAAAAAAAAACCCAACGTTCGGAAGGAAAGAAATCATAAAGATCAGGTCAGAAATAAATGAAAAGAAATGAAGGCAACGATAGCAAAGATCAATAAAACTAAAAGCTGGCTCTTTGAGAAGACAAAATAGATAAACCGTTAGCCAGACTCATCAAGGCAAAAAGGGAGAAGACTCAGATCGATAGAATTACCACTGAAAAAGGAGAAGTAACAACTGACACTGCAGAAATACAAAAGGTCATGAGCGATTACTACAAGAAATTCTGTGCCAGGAAAATGGACAACCTGGAAGAAATGGACAAATTCTTGGAAATGCACAACGTGCCAAGACTGAATCAGGAAGAAATAGAAAATATGAACGGACCAATCACAAGCACTGAAATTGACACTGGGATTAAAAATCTTCCAACAAACAAAAGCCCAGGACCAGATGGCTTCACAGGCGAATTCTATCAAACATTTAGAGAAGGGCTGACACCTATCCTTCTCAAACTCTTCCAAAATATAGCAGAGGGAGGAACACCCCAAATTCGTTCTTCGAGGCCACCATCAACTTGATACCAAAACCAGACACGGATGTCACAAAGAAAGAAAACTACAGGGCAGTATCGCTGATGACCGTAGATGCAAACATCCTCAACAAAATACTAGCAAACAAAATCCAACAAGCACATTCAAAAAGGATCATACACCATGATCAAGTGGGGTTTATTCCAGGAATGCAAGGATTCTTCAATATACGCAAAGCAATCAATGTGACAAACCACATGAACAAATTGAAGGAGAAAAACCATAGGATCATCTCAATAGATGCAGAGAAAGCTTTTGACAGAATTCAGCACCCATTTATGATTAACAACCCTGCAGAAAGTAGGCATAGAGGGAACTTGCCTCAACATAATAAAGGCCATGTGTGACAAACCCTCAGCCAACGTCATCCTCAATGGTGAGAAACTGAAAGCATTGCCACTAAGATCAGGAACAAGACAAGGTTTCCCGCTCTCACCACGCTTGTTCACTGTAGTTTTGGAAGTTTGGGCCACAGCCATCAGAGAAGAAAAGGAAATGAAAGGACTCCAAATCGGAAAAGAAGAAGTAAAGCTGTCACTGTTTGCAGGTGACATGATGCTTACTATACATAGAGAATCCTAAAGATGCCACCAGAAAACTACTAGAGCTAATCGATGAATTTGGTAAAGTTGCAGGATACCAAATTAGTGCACAGGAATCTCTGGCATTCCTCTACACTGATGAGGAGCTATCTGAAAGTGAAATCAAGAAAACACTCCCGCTTACCATTGCACCAAAAAGAATAAAATATCTAGGAGTGAACCTACCTAAGGAGACAAAAAGAGCTGTACGCAGATCTTATAACTTACAAGACACTGTGGAAAGAAATTAAAGCCGATACAAATGGACGGCGAGATAGACCATGTTCTTGGATTGGAGCAATCAACATTGTGAAAATGACGCTACTACCCAAAGCAATCTACAGATTCGATGCAATCCCTACCAACCTACCTCTGGCGTTTTCCACAGAACTCGAACAAAAAATTCCACAGTTTGTATGAACACACAAAAGACCCCGAATGGCCAAAGCAATCTTGGCGAACGAAAAAACACGGAGCTGGAGGAATCAGGCTCCCTGACGTCAGACTATACTAGAAAGCTACAGTACTCAAGACAGTACGGTACTGGCACCAAAACAGAAAGATGGAGCAGGATCAGTGGAGCGGGATGGAAAGCCCAGAGGTAAACCCACGCACATATATGGCCCCTTATCTTTGATAAAGGAGGAAGGAATGTACAGTGGAGAAAGGACAGCCTCTTCAATAAGTGGTGCTGGGCAAACTGGACAGGTACATGTACAAGTATGAGATTAGATCACTCCCTAACCCCAGACACAAAAATAAGCTTCAGATGGATTAAGGACCTAAATGTAAGGCCAGAAACTACCACACTCTTAGAGGGAAAACATAGGCAGAACACGCTATGACATAAATCACAGCAAGAGCCTTTTTGACCCACCGGCTAGAGAACTGGAACTAAAAACAAAAGGAAACCAATGGGACCTAATGAAACTTCAAAGCTTTGGCACAGCAAAGGAAATCATAAACAAGACCAAAAGGCAACCTTCAGAGTGGGAGAACACATTTGCAAATGAAGCAACTGACCAAGTATCAATCTCCAAAATTTACGAGCAGCTCATGCAGCTCAGTAAGAAAAAAACACGCAACCCGATCCAAAAATGGGCAGAGAAGCCCTAAAATAGACATTTCTCCAAAGAAGCTCTACAGACGGCCAACAAACACATGAAAGAATGCTCGACATCATTAATCATTAGGGAACCGCAGATCAAAACTACAATGAGATATCATCTCACACCACTCAGAATGGCCATCATCAGAAAGAATCTAGAAACAATAAATGCTGGAGAGGGTGTGGAGAAAAGGGAACACCCCTGCACTGCTGGTGGGAATGTGAATTGGTACAGCCACTATGGAGAACAGTACGGAGGTGCCTTAAAAAACGACAACTAGAACTACCAGATGACTCAGCAGTCCCACTACTGGGCATATACCCTGAGAAGACCGTAATTCAAAAAGAGTCATGTACCAAAAGGTTCATTGCAGCGCTACAATAGCCCGGAGATGGAAACAACCTAGGTGCCCATCAGAGGATGAACGGATAAAGAAGACGTGGCACATATATACAATGGACTATTACTCAGCCGTAGGAAGAAACGAAATCGAGCTGTTTGTAATGAGGTGGATGGACCTAGAGTCTGTCATACAGCGTGAAGTAAGTCAGAACGAGAAAGACAAAGACCGTATGCTAACACATATATAGGGAATTTAAGGGGGAAAAAATGTCGTGAAGAACCTAGGGGTAAGACAGGAATAAAGACACAGACCTACTGGAGAACGGACTTGAGGGTATGGGGAGGGGAAGGGTGAGCTGTGACAAAGCGTGCGAGAGGCATGGACATATATCCATACACTGGCAAACGTAAGGTAGATAGCTAGCGGGAAGCAGCCGCAGAGCACAGGGATATCAGCTCAGTGCTTTGTGACCGCCTGGAGGGGTGGGGTGGGGAGGGTGGGAGGGAGGGAGACGCGAGAGGGAAGAGATATGGGAACATATGTGTATGTGTAACTGATTCACTTTGTTGTAAAGCAGAAACTAACACACCAATTGTAGAGCAATTATACCCCAATAAAGATGTTGTTAAAAAAAATTAAGAAAACGGGAACGGGAACATACGTATCGCTAATTACCTTAAATGTAAACGGATGAAAATGCTCCCACCAAAAGACACCGACTGGCCGAATGGATACAAAACCAGACCCATATATGTGCTGTCTACAGGAGACCCACTTTGACCTGGAGAAACATACAGACTGAAAGTAAGGGGATGGAAAAAGATAGTCCATGCATATGGAAACCAAAACAAAGCTGGAGTAGCAATTCTCATACCAGACAATACAGACTTTAGAGTAAAGGCTATTAGAGGAGACAAAGAAGGACACTACAGAATGATCAAGGGATCGATCCAAGGAGCAGATACAATTGTAAATATTTATGCACCCAGCATAGTAGCACCTCAATACATAAGGCAAATGCTAACAGCCATAAAAGGGGAAATCGTCAGTAACACATTCATAGCAGGGGACTTTAACGCCCCACTTTCACCCATGGACAGATCATCCAAAATGAAAATAAAGAAGGAAACACAAGCTTTAAATGATGCATTAGACAAGACGCCCTTAATTGATAGTTATAGGACACTCCATCCGAAAACAACAGAATACACATTTTTCTCAAGGGCTCACGGAACATCCTCCAGGATAGCTCATAGCTTGGCTCACAAATCGAGCCTTGGTAAATTTAAGAGAACTGAAATTGTATCAAGTATCTTTTCCGACCACGACGCCATGACAACTAGATATCAATTACAGGAAACGATCTGTAAAAAATACAAACACACGGAGGCTAAACAATACACTGCTTAATAACGAAGTGATCGCTGAAGAAATCAAAGAGGCTCTTAAAAAGTACCAAGAAACAAACGCCAATGGAGACACGACGACCCGAAACCTAGGGATGCAGCAAAAGCAGTTCTAAGAGGGACGTTTATAGCAACACAAGCCCACCTTAAGAGACAGGAAACATCTCGAATACACAACCTAACCTTGCGCCTAAAGCAACTAGAGAGAGAGGAACAAAAAAAACCCCAACGTTAGCGGAAGGAAAGAAATCATAAAGATCAGGTCAGAAATAAATGAAAAAGAAATGAAGGCAACGATAGCAAAGATCAATAAAACTAAAAGCTGGCTCTTTGAGAAGACAAAATAGATAAACCGTTAGCCAGACTCATCAAGGCAAAAAGGGAGAAGACTCAGATCGATAGAATTACCACTGAAAAAGGAGAAGTAACAACTGACACTGCAGAAATACAAAAGGTCATGAGCGATTACTACAAGAAATTCTGTGCCAGGAAAATGGACAACCTGGAAGAAATGGACAAATTCTTGGAAATGCACAACCTGCCAACTCTGAATCAGGAAGAAATAGAAAATATGAACGGACCAATCACAAGCACTGAAATTGACACTGGGATTAAAAATCTTCCAACAAACAAAAGCCCAGGACCAGATGGCTTCACAGGCGAATTCTATCAAACATTTAGAGAAGGGCTGACACCTATCCTTCTCAAACTCTTCCAAAATATAGCAGAGGGAGGAACACCCCAAATTCGTTCTTCGAGGCCACCATCAACTTGATACCAAAACCAGACACGGATGTCACAAAGAAAGAAAACTACAGGGCAGTATCGCTGATGACCGTAGATGCAAACATCCTCAACAAAATACTAGCAAACAAAATCCAACAAGCACATTCAAAAAGGATCATACACCATGATCAAGTGGGGTTTATTCCAGGAATGCAAGGATTCTTCAATATACGCAAAGCAATCAATGTGACAAACCACATGAACAAATTGAAGGAGAAAAACCATAGGATCATCTCAATAGATGCAGAGAAAGCTTTTGACAGAATTCAGCACCCATTTATGATTAACAACCCTGCAGAAAGTAGGCATAGAGGGAACTTGCCTCAACATAATAAAGGCCATGTGTGACAAACCCTCAGCCAACGTCATCCTCAATGGTGAGAAACTGAAAGCATTGCCACTAAGATCAGGAACAAGACAAGGTTTCCCGCTCTCACCACGCTTGTTCACTGTAGTTTTGGAAGTTTGGGCCACAGCCATCAGAGAAGAAAAGGAAATGAAAGGACTCCAAATCGGAAAAGAAGAAGTAAAGCTGTCACTGTTTGCAGGTGACATGATGCTTACTATACATAGAGAATCCTAAAGATGCCACCAGAAAACTACTAGAGCTAATCGATGAATTTGGTAAAGTTGCAGGATACCAAATTAGTGCACAGGAATCTCTGGCATTCCTCTACACTGATGAGGAGCTATCTGAAAGTGAAATCAAGAAAACACTCCCGCTTACCATTGCACAAAAAGAATAAAATATCTAGGAGTGAACCTACCTAAGGAGACAAAAAGAGCTGTACGCAGATCTTATAACTTACAAGACACTGTGGAAAGAAATTAAAGCCGATACAAATGGACGGCGAGATAGACCATGTTCTGGATTGGAGCAATCAACATTGTGAAAATGACGCTACTACCCAAAGCAATCTACAGATTCGATGCAATCCCTACCAACCCCCTACTGGCGTTTTCCACAGAACTCGAACAAAAAATTCCACAGTTTGTATGAACACACAAAAGACCCGAATGGCCAAAGCAATCTTGGCGAACGAAAAACACGGAGCTGGAGGAATCAGGCTCCCTGACGTCAGACTATACTAGAAAGCTACAGTACTCAAGACAGTACGGTACTGGCACCAAAACAGAAAGATGGAGCAGGATCAGTGGAGCGGGATGGAAAGCCCAGAGGTAAACCCACGCACATATGGTCCCCTTATCTTTGATAAAGGAGGAAGGAATGTACAGTGGAGAAAGGACAGCCTCTTCAATAAGTGGTGCTGGGCAAACTGGACAGGTACATGTACAAGTATGAGATTAGATCACTCCCTAACCCCAGACACAAAAATAAGCTTCAGATGGATTAAGGACCTAAATGTAAGGCCAGAAACTACCACACTCTTAGAGGGAAAACATAGGCAGAACACGCTATGACATAAATCACAGCAAGAGCCTTTTTGACCCACCGGCTAGAGAACTGGAACTAAAAACAAAAGGAAACCAATGGGACCTAATGAAACTTCAAAGCTTTGGCACAGCAAAGGAAATCATAAACAAGACCAAAAGGCAACCTTCAGAGTGGGAGAACACATTTGCAAATGAAGCAACTGACCAAGTATCAATCTCCAAAATTTACGAGCAGCTCATGCAGCTCAGTAAGAAAAAAACACGCAACCCGATCCAAAAATGGGCAGAGAAGCCCTAAAATAGACATTTCTCCAAAGAAGCTCTACAGACGGCCAACAAACACATGAAAGAATGCTCGACATCATTAATCATTAGGGAACCGCCGATCAAAACTACAATGAGCTATCATCTCACACCACTCAGAATGGCCATCATCAGAAAGAATCTAGAAACAATAAATGCTGGAGAGGGTGTGGAGAAAAGGGAACACCCCTGCACTGCTGGTGGGAATGTGAATTGGTACAGCCACTATGGAGAACAGTACGGAGGTGCCTTAAAAAACGACAACTAGAACTACCAGATGACTCAGCAGTCCCACTACTGGGCATATACCCTGAGAAGACCGTAATTCAAAAAGAGTCATGTACCAAAAGGTTCATTGCAGCGCTACAATAGCCCGGAGATGGAAACAACCTAGGTGCCCATCAGAGGATGAACGGATAAAGAAGACGTGGCACATATATACAATGGACTATTACTCAGCCGTAGGAAGAAACGAAATCGAGCTGTTTGTAATGAGGTGGATGGACCTAGAGTCTGTCATACAGCGTGAAGTAAGTCAGAACGAGAAAGACAAAGACCGTATGCTAACACATATATAGGGAATTTAAGGGGGAAAAAATGTCGTGAAGAACCTAGGGTAAGACAGGAATAAAGACACAGACCTACTGGAGAACGGACTTGAGGGTATGGGGAGGGGGAAGGGTGAGCTGTGACAAAGCGTGCGAGAGGCATGGACATATATCCATACACTGGCAAACGTAAGGTAGATAGCTAGCGGGAAGCAGCCGCAGAGCACAGGGATATCAGCTCAGTGCTTTGTGACCGCCTGGAGGGGTGGGGTGGGGAGGGTGGGAGGGAGGGAGACGCGAGAGGGAAGAGATATGGGAACATATGTGTATGTGTAACTGATTCACTTTGTTGTAAAGCAGAAACTAACACACCAATTGTAGAGCAATTATACCCCAATAAAGATGTTTGTTAAAAAAAATTAAGAAAACGGGAACGGGAACATACGTATCGCTAATTACCTTAAATGTAAACGGATGAAAATGCTCCACCAAAAGACACCGACTGGCCGAATGGATACAAAAACCAGACCCATATATGTGCTGTCTACAGGAGACCCACTTTGACCTGGAGAAACATACAGACTGAAAGTAAGGGGATGGAAAAAGATAGTCCATGCATATGGAAACCAAAACAAAGCTGGAGTAGCAATTCTCATACCAGACAATACAGACTTTAGAGTAAAGGCTATTAGAGAGACAAAGAAGGACACTACAGAATGATCAAGGGATCGATCCAAGGAGCAGATACAATTGTAAATATTTATGCACCCAGCATAGTAGCACCTCAATACATAAGGCAAATGCTAACAGCCATAAAAGGGGAAATCGTCAGTAACACATTCATAGCAGGGGACTTTAACGCCCCACTTTCACCCATGGACAGATCATCCAAAATGAAAATAAAGAAGGAAACACAAGCTTTAAATGATGCATTAGACAAGACGCCCTTAATTGATAGTTATAGGACACTCCATCCGAAAACAACAGAATACACATTTTTCTCAAGGGCTCACGGAACATCCTCCAGGATAGCTCATAGCTTGGCTCACAAATCAAGCCTTGGTAAATTTAAGAGAACTGAAATTGTATCAAGTATCTTTTCCGACCACGACGCCATGACAACTAGATATCAATTACAGGAAACGATCTGTAAAAAATACAAACACACGGAGGCTAAACAATACACTGCTTAATAACGAAGTGATCGCTGAAGAAATCAAAGAGGCTCTTAAAAAGTACCAAGAAACAAACGCCAATGGAGACACGACGACCCGAAACCTAGGGGATGCAGCAAAAGCAGTTCTAAGAGGGACGTTTATAGCAACACAAGCCCACCTTAAGAGACAGGAAACATCTCGAATACACAACCTAACCTTGCGCCTAAAGCAACTAGAGAGAGAGGAACAAAAAAAAACCCCAACGTTAGCGGAAGGAAAGAAATCATAAAGATCAGGTCAGAAATAAATGAAAAAGAAATGAAGGCAACGATAGCAAAGATCAATAAAACTAAAAGCTGGCTCTTTGAGAAGACAAAATAGATAAACCGTTAGCCAGACTCATCAAGGCAAAAAGGGAGAAGACTCAGATCGATAGAATTACCACTGAAAAAGGAGAAGTAACAACTGACACTGCAGAAATACAAAAGGTCATGAGCGATTACTACAAGAAATTCTGTGCCAGGAAAATGGACAACCTGGAAGAAATGGACAAATTCTTGGAAATGCACAACGTGCCAAGACTGAATCAGGAAGAAATAGAAAATATGAACGGACCAATCACAAGCACTGAAATTGACACTGGGATTAAAAATCTTCCAACAAACAAAAGCCCAGGACCAGATGGCACAGGCGAATTCTATCAAACATTTAGAGAAGGGCTGACACCTATCCTTCTCAAACTCTTCCAAAATATAGCAGAGGGAGGAACACCCCAAATTCGTTCTTCGAGGCCACCATCAACTTGATACCAAAACCAGACACGGATGTCACAAAGAAAGAAAACTACAGGGCAGTATCGCTGATGACCGTAGATGCAAACATCCTCAACAAAATACTAGCAAACAAAATCCAACAAGCACATTCAAAAAGGATCATACACCATGATCAAGTGGGGTTTATTCCAGGAATGCAAGGATTCTTCAATATACGCAAAGCAATCAATGTGACAAACCACATGAACAAATTGAAGGAGAAAAACCATAGGATCATCTCAATAGATGCAGAGAAAGCTTTTGACAGAATTCAGCACCCATTTATGATTAACAACCCTGCAGAAAGTAGGCATAGAGGGAACTTGCCTCAACATAATAAAGGCCATGTGTGACAAACCCTCAGCCAACGTCATCCTCAATGGTGAGAAACTGAAAGCATTGCCACTAAGATCAGGAACAAGACAAGGTTTCCCGCTCTCACCACTCTTGTTCACTGTAGTTTTGGAAGTTTGGGCCACAGCCATCAGAGAAGAAAAGGAAATGAAAGGACTCCAAATCGGAAAAGAAGAAGTAAAGCTGTCACTGTTTGCAGGTGACATGATGCTTACTATACATAGAGAATCCTAAAGATGCCACCAGAAAACTACTAGAGCTAATCGATGAATTGGTAAAGTTGCAGGATACCAAATTAGTGCACAGGAATCTCTGGCATTCCTCTACACTGATGAGGAGCTATCTGAAAGTGAAATCAAGAAAACACTCCCGCTTACCATTGCACCAAAAGAATAAAATATCTAGGAGTGAACCTACCTAAGGAGACAAAAAGAGCTGTACGCAGATCTTATAACTTACAAGACACTGTGGAAAGAAATTAAAGCCGATACAATGGACGGCGAGATAGACCATGTTCTTGGATTGGAGCAATCAACATTGTGAAAATGACGCTACTACCAAAGCAATCTACAGATTCGATGCAATCCCTACCAACCTACCTCTGGCGTTTTCCACAGAACTCGAACAAAAAATTCCACAGTTTGTATGAACACACAAAAGACCCCGAATGGCCAAAGCAATCTTGGCGAACGAAAAACACGGAGCTGGAGGAATCAGGCTCCCTGACGTCAGACTATACTAGAAAGCTACAGTACTCAAGACAGTACGGTACTGGCACCAAAACAGAAAGATGGAGCAGGATCAGTGAGCGGGATGGAAAGCCCAGAGGAACCCACGCACATATATGGTCCCCTTATCTTTGATAAAGGAGGAAGGAATGTACAGTGGAGAAAGGACAGCCTCTTCAATAAGTGGTGCTGGGCAAACTGGACAGGTACATGTACAAGTATGAGATTAGATCACTCCCTAACCCCAGACACAAAAATAAGCTTCAGATGGATTAAGGACCTAAATGTAAGGCCAGAAACTACCACACTCTTAGAGGGAAAACATAGGCAGAACACGCTATGACATAAATCACAGCAAGAGCCTTTTTGACCCACCGGCTAGAGAACTGGAACTAAAAACAAAAGGAAACCAATGGGACCTAATGAAACTTCAAAGCTTTGGCACAGCAAAGGAAATCATAAACAAGACCAAAAGGCAACCTTCAGAGTGGGAGAACACATTTGCAAATGAAGCAACTGACCAAGTATCAATCTCCAAAATTTACGAGCAGCTCATGCAGCTCAGTAAGAAAAAAACACGCAACCCGATCCAAAAATGGGCAGAGAAGCCCTAAAATAGACATTTCTCCAAAGAAGCTCTACAGACGGCCAACAAACACATGAAAGAATGCTCGACATCATTAATCATTAGGGAACCGCGATCAAAACTACAATGAGATATCATCTCACACCACTCAGAATGGCCATCATCAGAAAGAATCTAGAAACAATAAATGCTGGAGAGGGTGTGGAGAAAAGGGAACACCCCTGCACTGCTGGTGGGAATGTGAATTGGTACAGCCACTATGGAGAACAGTACGGAGGTGCTTAAAAAACGACAACTAGAACTACCAGATGACTCAGCAGTCCCACTACTGGGCATATACCCTGAGAAGACCGTAATTCAAAAAGAGTCATGTACCAAAAGGTTCATTGCAGCGCTACAATCCCGGAGATGGAAACAACCTAGGTGCCCATCAGAGGATGAACGGATAAAGAAGACGTGGCACATATATACAATGGACTATTACTCAGCCGTAGGAAGAAACGAAATCGAGCTGTTTGTAATGAGGTGGATGGACCTAGAGTCTGTCATACAGCGTGAAGTAAGTCAGAACGAGAAAGACAAAGACCGATGCTAACACATATATAGGGAATTTAAGGGGGAAAAATGTCGTGAAGAACCTAGGGGTAAGACAGGAATAAAGACACAGACCTACTGGAGAACGGACTTGAGGGTATGGGGAGGGGGAAGGGTGAGCTGTGACAAAGCGTGCGAGAGGCATGGACATATATCCATACACTGGCAAACGTAAGGTAGATAGCTAGCGGGAAGCAGCCGCAGAGCACAGGGATATCAGCTCAGTGCTTTGTGACCGCCTGGAGGGGTGGGGTGGGGAGGGTGGAGGGAGGGAGGCGAGAGGGAAGAGATATGGGAACATATGTGTATGTGTAACTGATTCACTTTGTTGTAAAGCAGAAACTAACACACCAATTGTAGAGCAATTATACCCAATAAAGATGTTGTTAAAAAAAAATTAAGAAAACGGGAACGGGAACATACGTATCGCTAATTACCTTAAATGTAAACGGATGAAAATGCTCCCACCAAAAGACACCGACTGGCCGAATGGATCAAAAACCAGACCCATATATGTGCTGTCTACAGGAGACCCACTTTGACCTGGAGAAACATACAGACTGAAAGTAAGGGGATGGAAAAAGATAGTCCATGCATATGGAAACCAAAACAAAGCTGGAGTAGCAATTCTCATACCAGACAATACAGACTTTAGAGTAAAGGCTATTAGAGAGACAAAGAAGGACACTACAGAATGATCAAGGGATCGATCCAAGGAGCAGATACAATTGTAAATATTTATGCACAGCATAGTAGCACCTCAATACATAAGGCAAATGCTAACAGCCATAAAAGGGGAAATCGTCAGTAACACATTCATAGCAGGGGACTTTAACGCCCCACTTTCACCCATGGACAGATCCAAAATGAAAATAAAGAAGGAAACACAAGCTTTAAATGATGCATTAGACAAGACGCCCTTAATTGATAGTTATAGGACACTCCATCCGAAAACAACAGAATACACATTTTTCTCAAGGCTCACGGAACATCCTCCAGGATAGCTCATAGCTTGGCTCACAAATCGAGCCTTGGTAAATTTAAGAGAACTGAAATTGTATCAAGTATCTTATCGACCACGACGCCATGACAACTAGATATCAATTACAGGAAACGATCTGTAAAAAATACAAACACACGGAGGCTAAACAATACACTGCTTAATAACGAAGTGATCGCTGAAGAAATCAAAGAGGCTCTTAAAAAGTACCAAGAAACAAACGCC
Source organism: Tursiops truncatus (assembly GCF_011762595.2). NCBI lineage: Eukaryota > Metazoa > Chordata > Mammalia > Artiodactyla > Delphinidae > Tursiops > Tursiops truncatus. Next base: position 137,914,102 of record NC_047035.1, read on the forward strand.
AATGGAGACACGACGACCCGAAACCTAGGGGATGCAGCAAAAGCAGTTCTAAGAGGGACGTTTATAGCAACACAAGCCACCTTAAGAGACAGGAAACATCTCGAATACACAACCTAACCTTGCGCCTAAAGCAACTAGAGAGAGAGGAACAAAAAAAACCCCAACGTTAGCGGAAGGAAAGAAATCATAAAGATCAGGTCAGAAATAAATGAAAAAGAAATGAAGGCAACGATAGCAAAGATCAATAAAACTAAAAGCTGGCTCTTTGAGAAGACAAAATAGATAAACCGTTAGCCAGACTCATCAAGGCAAAAAGGGAGAAGACTCAGATCGATAGAATTACCACTGAAAAAGGAGAAGTAACAACTGACACTGCAGAAATACAAAAGGTCATGAGGGATTACTACAAGAAATTCTGTGCCAGGAAAATGGACAACCTGGAAGAAATGGACAAATTCTTGGAAATGCACAACGTGCCAAGACTGAATCAGGAAGAAATAGAAAATATGAACGGACCAATCACAAGCACTGAAATTGACACTGGGATTAAAAATCTTCCAACAAACAAAAGCCCAGGACCAGATGGCTTCACAGGCGAATTCTATCAAACATTTAGAGAAGGGCTGACACCTATCCTTCTCAAACTCTTCCAAAATATAGCAGAGGGAGGACACCCCCAAATTCGTTCTTCGAGGCCACCATCAACTTGATACCAAAACCAGACACGGATGTCACAAAGAAAGAAAACTACAGGGCAGTATCGCTGATGACCGTAGATGCAAACATCCTCAACAAAATACTAGCAAACAAAATCCAACAAGCACATTCAAAAAGGATCATACACCATGATCAGTGGGGTTTATTCCAGGAATGCAAGGATTCTTCAATATACGCAAAGCAATCAATGTGACAAACCACATGAACAAATTGAAGGAGAAAAACCATAGGATCATCTCAATAGATGCAGAGAAAGCTTTTGACAGAATTCAGCACCCATTTATGATTAACAACCCTGCAGAAAGTAGGCATAGAGGGAACTTGCCTCAACATAATAAAGGCCATGTGTGACAAACCCTCAGCCAACGTCATCCTCAATGGTGAGAAACTGAAAGCATTGCCACTAAGATCAGGAACAAGACAAGGTTTCCCGCTCTCACCACTCTTGTTCACTGTAGTTTTGGAAGTTTGGGCCACAGCCATCAGAGAAGAAAAGGAATGAAAGGACTCCAAATCGGAAAAGAAGAAGTAAAGCTGTCACTGTTTGCAGGGACATGATGCTACTATACATAGAGAATCCTAAGATGCCACCAGAAAACTACTAGAGCTAATCGATGAATTTGGTAAAGTTGCAGGATACCAAATTAGTGCACAGGAATCTCTGGCATCCTCTACACTGATGAGGAGCTATCTGAAAGTGAATCAAGAGAAACACTCCCGCTTACCATTGCACCAAAAAGAATAAAATATCTAGGAGTGAACCTACCTAAGGAGACAAAAAGAGCTGTACGCAGATCTTATAACTTACAAGACACTGTGGAAAGAAATTAAAGCCGATACAAATGGACGGCGAGATAGACCATGTTCTTGGATTGGAGCAATCAACATTGTGAAAATGACGTACTACCCAAGCAATCTACAGATTCGATGCAATCCCTACCAACCTACCTCTGGCGTTTTCCACAGACTCGAACAAAAAATTCCACAGTTGTATGAACACACAAAAGACCCCGAATGGCCAAAGCAATCTTGGCGAACGAAAAACACGGCTGGAGGAATCAGGCTCCTGACGTCAGACTATACTAGAAAGCTACAGTACTCAAGACAGTACGGTACTGGCACCAAAACAGAAAGATGGAGCAGGATCAGTGGAGCGGGATGGAAAGCCAGAGGTAACCCACGCACATATATGGTCCCCTTATCTTTGATAAAGGAGGAAGGAAGTACAGTGGAGAAAGGACAGCCTCTTCAATAAGTGGTGCTGGGCAAACTGGACAGGTACATGTACAAGTATGAGATTAGATCACTCCCTAACCCCAGACACAAAAATAAGCTTCAGATGGATAAGGACCTAAATGTAAGGCCAGAAACTACCACACTCTTAGAGGGAAAACATAGGCAGAACACGCTATGACATAAATCACAGCAAGAGCCTTTTGACCCACCGGCTAGAGAACTGGACTAAAAACAAAAGGAACCAATGGGACCTAATGAAACTTCAAAGCTTTGGCACAGCAAAGGAAATCATAAACAAGACCAAAAGGCCCTTCAGAGTGGGAGAACACATTGCAAATGAAGCAACTGACCAAGTATCAATCTCCAAAATTTACGAGCAGCTCATGCAGCTCAGTAAGAAAAAAACACGCAACCCGATCAAAAATGGCAGAGAAGCCCTAAAATAGACATTTCTCCAAAGAAGCTTACAGACGGCCAACAACACATGATGAAAGAATGCTCGACATCATTAATCATTAGGGAACCGCAGATCAAAACTACAATGAGATATCATCTCACACCCTCAGAATGGCCATCATCAGAAAGAATCTAGAAACAATAAATGCTGGAGAGGGTGTGGAGAAAAGGGAACACCCCTGCACTGTGGTGGGAATGTGAATTGGTACAGCCACTGGAGAACAGTAGGAGGTGCCTTAAAAACCGACAACTAGACTACAAGATGACTCAGCAGTCCCACTACTGGGCATATACTGAGAAGACCGTAATTCAAAAAGAGTCATGTACCAAAAGGTTCATTGCAGCGCTACAATAGCCCGGAGATGGAAACAACCTAGGTGCCCATCAGAGGATGAACGGATAAAGAAGACGGACACATATATACAATGGACTATTACTCAGCCGTAGGAAGAAACGAATCGAGCTGTTTGTAATGAGGTGGATGGACCTAGAGTCTGTCATACAGCGTGAGTAAGTCAGAACGAGAAGACAAAGACCGTATGCTAACAATATATAGGGAATTAAGGGGGAAAAAAATGTCGTGAAAGAACCTAGGGGTAAGACAGATTAAAGACACAGACCTACTGGAGAACGGACTTGAGGGTATGGGGAGGGGGAAGGGTGAGCTGTGACAAAGCGTGCGAGAGGCATGGACATATATCCATACACTGGCAAACGTAGGTAGATCGTAGCGGGAAGCAGCGCAGCAGCACAGGATATCAGCTCAGGCTTTGTGACGTGGAGGGGTGGGGTGGGGAGGGTGGAGGTGGAGGAGACGCGAGAGGGAAGAGATATGGGAAACAATGTGAACTGATCACTTTTGTTGACAAGCAGAAACAACACACAATGTAGGAGCAATTTACCCAATAAAGATGTTGTTAAAAAAAAAATAAGGAAAACAGGAACGGGAACATACGTATCGCTAATTACCTTAAATGTAAACGGATGAAATGATCACCAAAGACACCGAATGGCCGGGATACAAAACCAGACCCATATATGTGCGTCACAGGAGACCCACTTTGACTGAGAAACATACAGACTGAGTAAGGGGAGTTAATAAAGCATTCTAGTGATATGCATATTGGAAAACCAAAACAAAGCGGAGTAGAATTCTCATACCAGACAATACAGATAGATAAAGGCTATAGAAGAGACAAAGAAGGACACTACAGAATGATCAAGGGATCGATCCAGGAGCAGAATACAATTGTAAATATTTATGCACCCAGCATAGTAGCACCTCAATACATAAGGCAAATGCTAACAGCCATAAAGGGGAAATCGTCAGTAACACATTCATAGCAGGGGACTTTAACGCCCCACTTCACCCATGGACAGATCATCAAAATGAAAATAAAGAAGGAAACACAAGCTTTAAATGATGCATTAGACAAGACGCCCTCTTATTGATAGTTATAGGACACTCCATCCGAAAACAACAGAATACACATTTTTCAAGGGCTCACGGAACATCCTCCAGGATAGCTCATAGCTTGGCTCACAAATCGAGCCTTGGTAAATTTAAGAGAACTGAAATTGTATCAAGTATCTTTCCGACCACGACGCCATGACAACTAGATATCAATTACAGGAAACGATCTGTAAAAAATACAAACACACGGAGGCTAAACAATACACTGCTTAATAACGAAGTGATCGCTGAAGAAATCAAAGAGGCTCTTAAAAAGTACCAAGAAACAAACGCCAATGGAGACACGACGACCCGAAACCTAGGGGATGCAGCAAAAGCAGTTCTAAGAGGGACGTTTATAGCAACACAAGCCCACCTTAAGAGACAGGAAACATCTCGAATACACAACCTAACCTTGCGCCTAAAGCAACTAGAGAGAGAGGAACAGAAAAAACCCCAACGTTAGCGGAAGGAAAGAAATCATAAAGATCAGGTCAGAAATAAATGAAAAAGAAATGAAGGCAACGATAGCAAAGATCAATAAAACTAAAAGCTGGCTCTTTGAGAAGACAAAATAGATAAACCGTTAGCCAGACTCATCAAGGCAAAAAGGGAGAAGACTCAGATCGATAGAATTACCAATGAAAAAGGAGAAGTAACAACTGACACTGCAGAAATACAAAAGGTCATGAGGGATTACTACAAGAAATTCTGTGCCAGGAAAATGGACAACCTGGAAGAAATGGACAAATTCTTGGAAATGCACAACGTGCCAAGACTGAATCAGGAAGAAATAGAAAATATGAACGGACCAATCACAAGCACTGAAATTGACACTGGGATTAAAAACCTTCCAACAAACAAAAGCCAGGACCAGATGGCTTCACAGGCGAATTCTATCAAACATTTAGAGAAGGGCTGACACCTATCCTTCTCAAACTCTTCCAAAATATAGCAGAGGGAGGAACACCCCAAATTCGTTCTTCGAGGCCACCATCAACTTGATACCAAAACCAGACACGGATGTCACAAAGAAAGAAAACTACAGGGCAGTATCGCTGATGACCGTAGATGCAAACATCCTCAACAAAATACTAGCAAACAAAATCCAACAAGCACATTCAAAAAGGATCATACACCATGATCAAGTGGGGTTTATTCCAGGAATGCAAGGATTCTTCAATATACGCAAAGCAATCAATGTGACAAACCACATGAACAAATTGAAGGAGAAAAACCATAGGATCATCTCAATAGATGCAGAGAAAGCTTTTGACAGAATTCAGCACCCATTTATGATTAACAACCTGCAGAAAGTAGGCATAGAGGGAACTTGCCTCAACATAATAAAGGCCATGTGTGACAAACCCTCAGCCAACGTCATCCTCAATGGTGAGAAACTGAAAGCATTGCCACTAAGATCAGGAACAAGACAAGGTTTCCCGCTCTCACACTCTTGTTCACTGTAGTTTTGGAAGTTTGGGCCACAGCCATCAGAGAAGAAAAGGAAAAAAGGACTCCAAATCGGAAAAAGAAGAATAAAGCTGTCACTGTTTGCAGGTGACATGATGCTTACTATATCATAGAGAATCCTAAAGATGCCACCAGAAAACTACTAGAGCTAATCGATGAATTTGGTAAGTTGCAGGATACCAAATTAGTGCACAGGAATCTCTGGCATTCCTCTACACTGATGAGGAGCTATCTGAAAGTGAAATCAAGAAAACACTCCCGTACCATTGCACCAAAAAGAATAAAATATCTAGGAGTGAACCTACCTAAGGAGACAAAAAGAGCTGTACGCAGATCTTATAACTTACAAGACACTGTGGAAAGAAATTAAAGCCGATACAAATGGACGGCGAGATAGACCATGTTCTTGGATTGGAGCAATCAACATTGTGAAAATGACTCTACTACCCAAAGCAATCTACAGATTCGATGCAATCCCTACCAACCTACCACTGGCGTTTTCCACAGAACTCGAACAAAAAATTCCACAGTTTGTATGAACACACAAAAGACCCCGAATGGCCAAAGCAATCTTGGCGAACGAAAAACACGGAGCTGGAGGAATCAGGCTCCCTGACGTCAGACTATACTAGAAAGCTACAGTACTCAAGACAGTACGGTACTGGCACCAAAACAGAAAGATGGAGCAGGATCAGTGGAGCGGGATGGAAGCCCAGAGGTAAACCCACGCACATATATGGTCCCCTTATCTTTGATAAAGGAGGAAGGAATGTACAGTGGAGAAAGGACAGCCTCTTCAATAAGTGGTGCTGGGCAAACTGGACAGGTACATGTACAAGTATGAGATTAGATCACTCCCTAACCCCAGACACAAAAATAAGCTTCAGATGGATTAAGGACCTAAATGTAAGGCCAGAAACTACCACACTCTTAGAGGGAAAACATAGGCAGAACACGCTATGACATAAATCACAGCAAGAGCCTTTTTGACCCACCGGCTAGAGAACTGGAACTAAAAACAAAAGGAAACCAATGGGACCTAATGAAACTTCAAAGCTTTGGCACAGCAAAGGAAATCATAAACAAGACCAAAAGGCAACCTTCAGAGTGGGAGAACACATTTGCAAATGAAGCAACTGACCAAGTATCAATCTCCAAAATTTACGAGCAGCTCATGCAGCTCAGTAAGAAAAAAACACGCAACCCGATCCAAAAATGGGCAGAGAAGCCCTAAAATAGACATTTCTCCAAAGAAGCTCTACAGACGGCCAACAAACACATGAAAGAATGCTCGACATCATTAATCATTAGGGAACCGCCAATCAAAACTACAATGAGATATCATCTCACACCACTCAGAATGGCCATCATCAGAAAGAATCTAGAAACAATAAATGCTGGAGAGGGTGTGGAGAAAAGGGAACACCCCTGCACTGCTGGTGGGAATGTGAATTGGTACAGCCACTATGGAGAACAGTACGGAGGTGCCTTAAAAAACGACAACTAGAACTACCAGATGACTCAGCAGTCCCACTACTGGGCATATACCCTGAGAAGACCGTAATTCAAAAAGAGTCATGTACCAAAAGGTTCATTGCAGCGCTACAATAGCCCGGAGATGGAAACAACCTAGGTGCCCATCAGAGGATGAACGGATAAAGAAGACGTGGCACATATATACAATGGACTATTACTCAGCCGTAGGAAGAAACGAAATCGAGCTGTTTGTAATGAGGTGGATGGACCTAGAGTCTGTCATACAGCGTGAAGTAAGTCAGAACGAGAAAGACAAAGACCGTATGCTAACACATATATAGGGAATTTAAGGGGGAAAAATGTCGTGAAGAACCTAGGGGTAAGACAGGAATAAAGACACAGACCTACTGGAGAACGGACTTGAGGGTATGGGAGGGGGAAGGGTGAGCTGTGACAAAGCGTGCGAGAGGCATGGACATATATCCATACACTGGCAAACGTAAGGTAGATAGCTAGCGGGAAGCAGCCGCAGAGCACAGGGATATCAGCTCAGTGCTTTGTGACCGCCTGGAGGGGTGGGGTGGGGAGGGTGGGAGGGAGGAGACGCGAGAGGGAAGAGATATGGGAACATATGTGTATGTGTAACTGATTCACTTTGTTGTAAAGCAGAAACTAACACACCAATTGTAGAGCAATTATACCCAATAAAGATGTTGTTAAAAAAAATTAAGAAAACGGGAACGGGAACATACGTATCGCTAATTACCTTAAATGTAAACGGATGAAAATGCTCCCACAAAAGACACCGACTGGCCGAATGGATACAAAAACCAGACCCATATATGTGCTGTCTACAGGAGACCCACTTTGACCTGGAGAAACATACAGACTGAAAGTAAGGGGATGGAAAAAGATAGTCCATGCATATGGAAACCAAAACAAAGCTGGAGTAGCAATCTCATACCAGACAATACAGACTTTAGAGTAAAGGCTATTAGAGGAGACAAAGAAGGACACTACAGAATGATCAAGGGATCGATCCAAGGAGCAGATACAATTGTAAATATTTATGCACCCAGCATAGTAGCACCTCAATACATAAGGCAAATGCTAACAGCCATAAAAGGGGAAATCGTCAGTAACACATTCATAGCAGGGGACTTTAACGCCCCACTTTCACCATGGACAGATCATCCAAAATGAAAAAAAGAAGGAAACACAAGCTTTAAATGATGCATTAGACAAGACGCCCTTAATTGATAGTTATAGGACACTCCATCCGAAAACAACAGAATACACATTTTCTCAAGGGCTCACGGAACATCCTCCAGGATAGCTCATAGCTTGGCTCACAAATCGAGCCTTGGTAAATTTAAGAGAACTGAAATTGTATCAAGTATCTTTTCCGACCACGACGCCATGACAACTAGATATCAATTACAGGAAACGATCTGTAAAAAATACAAACACACGGAGGCTAAACAATACACTGCTTAATAACGAAGTGATCGCTGAAGAAATCAAAGAGGCTCTTAAAAAGTACCAAGAAACAAACGCCAATGGAGACACGACGACCCGAAACCTAGGGGATGCAGCAAAAGCAGTTCTAAGAGGGACGTTTATAGCAACACAAGCCCACCTTAAGAGACAGGAAACATCTCGAATACACAACCTAACCTTGCGCCTAAAGCAACTAGAGAGAGAGGAACAAAAAAAACCCCAACGTTAGCGGAAGGAAAGAAATCATAAAGATCAGGTCAGAAATAAATGAAAAAGAAATGAAGGCAACGATAGCAAAGATCAATAAAACTAAAAGCTGGCTCTTTGAGAAGATAAAAAAATAGATAAACCGTTAGCCAGACTCATCAAGGCAAAAAGGGAGAAGACTCAGATCGATAGAATTACCAATGAAAAAGGAGAAGTAACAACTGACACTGCAGAAATACAAAAGGTCATGAGCGATTACTACAAGAAATTCTGTGCCAGGAAAATGGACAACCTGGAAGAAATGGACAAATTCTTGGAAATGCACAACGTGCCAAGACTGAATCAGGAAGAAATAGAAAATATGAACGGACCAATCACAAGCACTGAAATTGACACTGGGATTAAAAATCTTCCAACAAACAAAAGCCCAGGACCAGATGGCTTCACAGGCGAATTCTATCAAACATTTAGAGAAGGGCTGACACCTATCCTTCTCAAACTCTTCCAAAATATAGCAGAGGGAGGAACACCCCAAATTCGTTCTTCGAGGGCACCATCAACTTGATACCAAAACCAGACACGGATGTCACAAAGAAAGAAAACTACAGGGCAGTATCGCTGATGACCGTAGATGCAAACATCCTCAACAAAATACTAGCAAACAAAATCCAACAAGCACATTCAAAAAGGATCATACACCATGATCAAGTGGGGTTTATTCCAGGAATGCAAGGATTCTTCAATATACGCAAAGCAATCAATGTGACAAACCACATGAACAAATTGAAGGAGAAAAACCATAGGATCATCTCAATAGATGCAGAGAAAGCTTTTGACAGAATTCAGCACCCATTTATGATTAACAACCCTGCAGAAAGTAGGCATAGAGGGAACTTGCCTCAACATAATAAAGGCCATGTGTGACAAACCCTCAGCCAACGTCATCCTCAATGGTGAGAAACTGAAAGCATTGCCACTAAGATCAGGAACAAGACAAGGTTTCCCGCTCTCACCACTCTTGTTCACTGTAGTTTTGGAAGTTTGGGCCACAGCCATCAGAGAAGAAAAGGAAATGAAAGGACTCCAAATCGGAAAAGAAGAAGTAAAGCTGTCACTGTTTGCAGGTGACATGATGCTTACTATACATAGAGAATCCTAAAGATGCCACCAGAAAACTACTAGAGCTAATCGATGAATTTGGTAAAGTTGCAGGATACCAAATTAGTGCACAGGAATCTCTGGCATTCCTCTACACTGATGAGGAGCTATCTGAAAGTGAAATCAAGAAAACACTCCCGCTTACCATTGCACCAAAAAGAATAAAATATCTAGGAGTGACCTACCTAAGGAGACAAAAAGAGCTGTACGCAGATCTTATAACTTACAAGACACTGTGGAAAGAAATTAAAGCCGATACAAATGGACGGCGAGATAGACCATGTTCTTGGATTGGAGCAATCAACATTGTGAAAATGACTCTACTACCCAAAGCAATCTACAGATTCGATGCAATCCCTACCAACCTACCTGGCGTTTTCCACAGAACTCGAACAAAAAATTCCACAGTTTGTATGAACACACAAAAGACCCGAATGGCCAAAGCAATCTTGGCGAACGAAAAACACGGAGCTGGAGGAATCAGGCTCCCTGACGTCAGACTATACTAGAAAGCTACAGTACTCAAGACAGTACGGTACTGGCACCAAAACAGAAAGATGGAGCAGGATCAGTGGAGCGGGATGGAAAGCCCAGAGGTAAACCCACGCACATATATGGTCCCCTTATCTTTGATAAAGGAGGAAGGAATGTACAGTGGAGAAAGGACAGCCTCTTCAATAAGTGGTGCTGGGCAAACTGGACAGGTACATGTACAAGTATGAGATTAGATCACTCCCTAACCCCAGACACAAAAATAAGCTTCAGATGGATTAAGGACCTAAATGTAAGGCCAGAAACTACCACACTCTTAGAGGGAAAACATAGGCAGAACACGCTATGACATAAATCACAGCAAGAGCCTTTTTGACCCACGGCTAGAGAACTGGAACTAAAAACAAAAGGAAACCAATGGGACCTAATGAAACTTCAAAGCTTTGGCACAGCAAAGGAAATCATAAACAAGACCAAAAGGCAACCTTCAGAGTGGGAGAACACATTTGCAAATGAAGCAACTGACCAAGTATCAATCTCCAAAATTTACGAGCAGCTCATGCAGCTCAGTAAGAAAAAAACACGCAACCCGATCCAAAAATGGGCAGAGAAGCCCTAAAATAGACATTTCTCCAAAGAAGCTCTACAGACGGCCACAAAACACATGAAAGAATGCTCGACATCATTAATCATTAGGGAACCGCCAATCAAAACTACAATGAGATATCATCTCACACCACTCAGAATGGCCATCATCAGAAAGAATCTAGAAACAATAAATGCTGGAGAGGGTGTGGAGAAAAGGGAACACCCCTGCACTGCTGGTGGGAATGTGAATTGGTACAGCCACTATGGAGAACAGTACGGAGGTGCCTTAAAAAACGACAACTAGAACTACCAGATGACTCAGCAGTCCCACTACTGGGCATATACCCTGAGAAGACCGTAATTCAAAAAGAGTCATGTACCAAAAGGTTCATTGCAGCGCTACAATAGCCCGGAGATGGAAACAACCTAGGTGCCCATCAGAGGATGAACGGATAAAGAAGACGTGGCACATATATACAATGGACTATTACTCAGCCGTAGAAAGAAACGAAATCGAGCTGTTTGTAATGAGGTGGATGGACCTAGAGTCTGTCATACAGCGTGAAGTAAGTCAGAACGAGAAAGACAAAGACCGTATGCTAACACATATATAGGGAATTTAAGGGGGAAAAAATGTCGTGAAGAACCTAGGGGTAAGACAGGAATAAAGACACAGACCTACTGGAGAACGGACTTGAGGGTATGGGGAGGGGGAAGGGTGAGCTGTGACAAAGCGTGCGAGAGGCATGGACATATATCCATACACTGGCAAACGTAAGGTAGATAGCTAGCGGGAAGCAGCCGCAGAGCACAGGGATATCAGCTCAGTGCTTTGTGACCGCCTGGAGGGGTGGGGTGGGGAGGGTGGGAGGGAGGGAGACGCGAGAGGGAAGAGATATGGGAACATATGTGTATGTGTAACTGATTCACTTTGTTGTAAAGCAGAAACTAACACACCAATTGTAGAGCAATTATACCCAATAAAGATGTTGTTAAAAAAAAATTAAGAAAATGGGAACGGGAACATACGTATCGCTAATTACCTTAAATGTAAACGGATGAAAATGCTCCCACCAAAAGACACCGACTGGCCGAATGGATACAAAACCAGACCATATATGTGCTGTCTACAGGAGACCCACTTTGACCTGGAGAAACATACAGACTGAAAGTAAGGGATGGAAAAAGATAGTCCATGCATATGGAAACCAAAACAAAGCTGGAGTAGCAATTCTCATACCAGACAATACAGACTTTAGAGTAAAGGCTATTAGAAGAGACAAAGAAGGACACTACAGAATGATCAAGGGATCGATCCAAGGAGCAGATACAATTGTAAATATTTATGCACCCAGCATAGTAGCACCTCAATACATAAGGCAAATGCTAACAGCCATAAAAGGGGAAATCGTCAGTAACACATTCATAGCAGGGGACTTTAACGCCCCACTTTCACCCATGGACAGATCATCCAAAATGAAAATAAAGAAGGAAACACAAGCTTTAAATGATGCATTAGACAAGACGCCCTTCTTAATTGATAGTTATAGGACACTCCATCCGAAAACAACAGAATACACATTTTTCTCAAGGGCTCACGGAACATCCTCCAGGATAGCTCATAGCTTGGCTCACAAATCAAGCCTTGGTAAATTTAAGAGAACTGAAATTGTATCAAGTATCTTTCCGACCACGACGCCATGACAACTAGATATCAATTACAGGAAACGATCTGTAAAAAATACAAACACACGGAGGCTAAACAATACACTGCTTAATAACGAAGTGATCGCTGAAGAAATCAAAGAGGCTCTTAAAAAGTACCAAGAAACAAACGCCAATGGAGACACGACGACCCGAAACCTAGGGGATGCAGCAAAAGCAGTTCTAAGAGGGACGTTTATAGCAACACAAGCCCACCTTAAGAGACAGGAAACATCTCGAATACACAACCTAACCTTGCGCCTAAAGCAACTAGAGAGAGAGAGGAACAAAAAAACCCCAACGTTAGCGGAAGGAAAGAAATCATAAAGATCAGGTCAGAAATAAATGAAAAAGAAATGAAGGCAACGATAGCAAAGATCAATAAAACTAAAAGCTGGCTCTGAGAGAAGACAAAATAGATAAACCGTTAGCCAGACTCATCAAGGCAAAAAGGGAGAAGACTCAGATCGATAGAATTACCACTGAAAAGGAGAAGTAACAACTGACACTGCAGAAATACAAAAGGTCATGAGCGATTACTACAAGAAATTCTGTGCCAGGAAAATGGACAACCTGGAAGAAATGGACAAATTCTTGGAAATGCACAACTGCCAAGACTGAATCAGGAAGAAATAGAAAATATGAACGGACCAATCACAAGCACTGAATTGACACTGGGATTAAAAATCTTCCAACAAACAAAAGCCCAGGACCAGATGGCTTCACAGGCGAATTCTATCAAACATTTAGAGAAGGGCTGACACCTATCCTTCTCAAACTCTTCCAAAATATAGCAGAGGGAGGAACACCCCCAAATTCGTTCTTCGAGGCCACCATCAACTTGATACCAAAACCAGACACGGATGTCACAAAGAAAGAAAACTACAGGGCAGTATCGCTGATGACCGTAGATGCAAACATCCTCAACAAAATACTAGCAAACAAAATCCAACAAGCACATTCAAAAAGGATCATACACCATGATCAAGTGGGGTTTATTCCAGGAATGCAAGGATTCTTCAATATACGCAAAGCAATCAATGTGACAAACCACATGAACAAATTGAAGGAGAAAAACCATAGGATCATCTCAATAGATGCAGAGAAAGCTTTTGACAGAATTCAGCACCCATTTATGATTAACAACCCTGCAGAAAGTAGGCATAGAGGGAACTTGCCTCAACATAATAAAGGCCATGTGTGACAAACCCTCAGCCAACGTCATCCTCAATGGTGAGAAACTGAAAGCATTGCCACTAAGATCAGGAACAAGACAAGGTTTCCCGCTCTCACCACTCTTGTTCACTGTAGTTTTGGAAGTTTGGGCCACAGCCATCAGAGAAGAAAAGGAAATGAAAGGACTCCAAATCGGAAAAGAAGAAGTAAAGCTGTCACTGTTTGCAGGTGACATGATGCTTACTATACATAGAGAATCCTAAAGATGCCACCAGAAAACTACTAGAGCTAATCGATGAATTGGTAAAGTTGCAGGATACCAAATTAGTGCACAGGAATCTCTGGCATTCCTCTACACTGATGAGGAACTATCTGAAAGTGAAATCAAGAAACACTCCCGCTTACCATTGCACAAAAAGAATAAAATATCTAGGAGTGAACCTACCTAAGGAGACAAAAAGAGCTGTACGCAGATCTTATAACTTACAAGACACTGTGGAAAGAAATTAAAGCCGATACAAATGGACGGCGAGATAGACCATGTTCTTGGATTGGAGCAATCAACATTGTGAAAATGACGCTACTACCCAAAGCAATCTACAGATTCGATGCAATCCCTACCAACCTACCTCTGGCGTTTTCCACAGAACTAGAACAAAAAATTCCACAGTTTGTATGAACACACAAAAGACCCCGAATGGCCAAAGCAATCTTGGCGAACGAAAAACACGGAGCTGGAGGAATCAGGCTCCCTGACGTCAGACTATACTAGAAAGCTACAGTACTCAAGACAGTACGGTACTGGCACCAAAACAGAAAGATGGAGCAGGATCAGTGGAGCGGGATGGAAAGCCCAGAGGTAAACCCACGCACATATATGGTCCCCTTATCTTTGATAAAGGAGGAAGGAATGTACAGTGGAGAAAGGACAGCCTCTTCAATAAGTGGTGCTGGGCAAACTGGACAGGTACATGTACAAGTATGAGATTAGATCACTCCCTAACCCAGACACAAAAATAAGCTTCAGATGGATTAAGGACCTAAATGTAAGGCCAGAAACTACCACACTCTTAGAGGGAAAAAATAGGCAGAACACGCTATGACATAAATCACAGCAAGAGCCTTTTTGACCCACCGGCTAGAGAACTGGAACTAAAAACAAAAGGAAACAATGGGACCTAATGAAACTTCAAAGCTTTGGCACAGCAAAGGAAATCATAAACAAGACCAAAAGGCAACTTCAGAGTGGGAGAAACATTTGCAAATGAAGCAACTGACCAAGTATCAATCTCCAAAATTTACGAGCAGCTCATGCAGCTCAGTAAGAAAAAAACACGCAACCCGATCCAAAAATGGGCAGAGAAGCCCTAAAATAGACATTTCTCCAAAGAAGCTCTACAGACGGCCAACAAACACATGAAAGAATGCTCGACATCATTAATCATTAGGGAACCGCAATCAAAACTACAATGAGATATCATCTCACACCACTCAGAATGGCCATCATCAGAAAGAATCTAGAAACAATAAATGCTGGAGAGGGTGTGGAGAAAAGGGAACACCCCTGCACTGCTGGTGGGAATGTGAATTGGTACAGCCACTATGGAGAACAGTACGGAGGTGCCTTAAAAAACGACAACTAGAACTACCAGATGACTCAGCAGTCCCACTACTGGGCATATACCCTGAGAAGACCGTAATTCAAAAAGAGTCATGTACCAAAAGGTTCATTGCAGCGCTACAATAGCCCGGAGATGGAAACAACCTAGGTGCCCATCAGAGGATGAACGGATAAAGAAGACGTGGCACATATATACAATGGACTATTACTCAGCCGTAGGAAGAAACGAAATCGAGCTGTTTGTAATGAGGTGGATGGACTAGAGTCTGTCATACAGCGTGAAGTAAGTCAGAACGAGAAAGACAAAGACCGTTGCTAAACATATATAGGAATTTAAGGGGGAAAAAATGTCGTGAAGAACCTAGGGTAAGACAGAATAAAGACAAGACCTACTGGAGAACGGACTTGAGGGTATGGGGAGGGGGAAGGGTGAGCTGTGACAAAGTGCGAGAGGCATGGACATATATCCATACACTGGCAAACGTAAGGTAGATAGCTAGCGGGAAGCAGCCGCAGAGCACAGGATATCAGCTCAGTGCTTTGTGACCGCCTGGAGGGGTGGGGTGGGGAGGGTGGAGGGAGGGAGACGCGAGAGGGAAGAGATATGGGAACATAGTGTGAATGTATGTAACTGATTCACTTTGTTGTAAAGCAGAAACTAACACACCAATTGTAGAGCAATTATACCCAATAAAGATGTGTTAAAAAAAAATTAAGAAAACGGGAACGGGAACATACGTATCGCTAATTACTTAAATGTAAACGGATGAAAATGCTCCCACCAAAAGACACCGACTGGCCGAATGGATACAAAAACCAGACCCATATATGTGCTGTCTACAGAGAGACCCACTTTGACCTGGAGAAACATACAGACTGAAAGTAAGGGGATGGAAAAAGATAGTCCATGCATATGGAAACCAAAACAAAGCTGGAGTAGCAATTCTCATACCAGACAATACAGACTTTAGAGTAAAGGCTATTAGAAGAGACAAAGAAGGACACTACAGAATGATCAAGGGATCGATCCAAGGAGCAGATACAATTGTAAATATTTATGCACCCAGCATAGTAGCACCTCAATACATAAGGCAAATGCTAACAGCCATAAAAGGGGAAATCGTCAGTAACACATTCATAGCAGGGGACTTTAACGCCCCACTTTCACCCATGGACAGATCATCCAAATGAAAATAAAGAAGGAAACACAGCTTTAAATGATGCATTAGACAAGACGCCCTTAATTGATAGTTATAGGACACTCCATCCGAAAACAACAGAATACACATTTTCTCAAGGCTCACGGAACATCCTCCAGGATAGCTCATAGCTTGGCTCACAAATCGAGCTTGGTAAATTTAAGAGAAACTGAAATGTATCAAGTATCTTTTCCGACCACGACGCCATGACAACTAGATATCAATTACAGGAAACGATCTGTAAAAAATACAAACACACGGAGGCTAAACAATACACTGCTTAAAACGAAGTGATCGCTGAAGAAATCAAAGAGGCTCTTAAAAAGTACCAAGAAACAAACGCCAATGGAGACACGACGACCCGAAACCTAGGGGATGCAGCAAAAGCAGTTCTAAGAGGGACGTTTATAGCAACACAAGCCCACCTTAAGAGACAGGAAACATCTCGAATACACAACATACCTTGCGCTCCTAAGCAACTAGAGAGAGAGGAACAGAAAAAAACCCCAACGTTAGCGGAAGGAAAGAAATCATAAAGATCAGGTCAGAAATAAATGAAAAGAAATGAAGGCAACGATAGCAAAGATCAATAAAACTAAAAGCTGGCTCTTTGAGAAGAACAAAATAGATAAACCGTTAGCAGACTCATCAAGGCAAAAAGGGAGAAGACTCAGATCGATAGAATACCACTGAAAAAGGAGATAAACAACCAAGTGCAAAAAGAAGAGAAAGCTAACAATTGAAACAGTCATGAATAAAGTACCGAATGAGCAGAAATAAAGAAAGCAAACACTGGACAAATGAGGATACTACACGAAATTCTCAACTTGGAAAATGGACAAATTCTGAAATGCACAACGTCAAGAGAATCAGGAAGAAATAGAAAATATGAACGGACCAATCACAAGCACTGAAATTGACACTGGATTAAAAATCTTCCAACAAACAAAAGCCCAGGACCAGATGGCTTCACAGGCGAATTCTATCAAACATTTAGAGAAGGGCTGACACCTATCCTTCTCAAACTCTTCCAAATATAGCAGAGGGAGAAACACCCCCAATTCGTTCTTCGAGGCCACCATCAACTTGATACCAAAACCAGACACGGATGTCACAAAGAAAGAAAACTACAGGGCAGTATCGCTGATGACCGTAGATGCAAACATCCTCAACAAAATACTAGCAAACAAAATCCAACAAGCACATTCAAAAAGGATCATACACCATGATCAAGTGGGTTTATTCCAGGAAGCAAGGATTCTTCAATATACGCAAAGCAATCAATGTGATAAACCACATGAACAAATTGAAGGAGGAAAAACCATAGGATCATCTCAATAGATGCAGAGAAAGCTTTTGACAGAATTCAGAACCCATTTATGATTAACAACCCTGCAGAAAGTAGGCATAGAGGGAACTTGCCTCAACATAATAAAGGCCATGTGTGACAAACCCTCAGCCAACGTCATCCTCAATGGTGAGAAACTGAAAGCATTGCCACTAAGATCAGGAACAAGACAAGGTTTCCCGCTCTCACCACTCTTGTTCACTGTAGTTTTGGAAGTTTTGGGCCACAGCCATCAGAGAAGAAAAGGAAATGAAAGGACTCCAAATCGGAAAAGAAGAAGTAAAGCTGTCACTGTTTGCAGGTGACATGATGCTTACTATACATAGAGAATCCTAAAGATGCCACCAGAAAACTACTAGAGCTAATCGATGAATTTGGTAAAGTTGCAGGATACCAAATTAGTGCACAGGAATCTCTGGCATCCTCTACACTGATGAGGAGCTATCTGAAAGTGAAATCAAGAAAACACTCCCGCTACCATTGCACCAAAAGAATAAAATATCTAGGATGTGAACCTACCTAAGGAGACAAAAAGAGCTGTACGCAGATCTTATAACTTACAAGACACTGTGGAAAGAAATTAAAGCCGATACAAATGACGGCGAGATAGACCATGTTCTTGGATTGGAGCAATCAACATTGTGAAAATGACGCTACTACCCAAAGCAATCTACAGATTCGATGCAATCCCTACCAACCTACCTCTGGCGTTTTCCACAGAACTAGAACAAAAAATTCCACAGTTTGTATGAACACACAAAAGACCCCGAATGGCCAAAGCAATCTTGGCGAACGAAAAACACGGAGCTGGAGGAATCAGGCTCCCTGAGTCAGACTATACTAGAAAGCTACAGTACTCAAGACAGTACGGTACTGGCACCCAAAACAGAAAGATGGAGCAGGATCAGTGGAGCGGGATGGAAAGCCCAGAGGTAAACCCACGCACATATATGGTCCCCTTATCTTTGATAAAGGAGGAAGGAATGTACAGTGGAGAAAGGACAGCCTCTTCAATAAGTGGTGCTGGCAAACTGGACAGGTACATGTACAAGTATGAGATTAGATCATCCCTAACCCCAGACACAAAAATAAGCTTCAGATGGATTAAGGACCTAAATGTAAGGCCAAAACTACCACACTCTTAGAGGAAAACATAGGCAGAACACGCTATGACATAAATCACAGCAAGAGCCTTTTTGACCCCGGCTAGAGAACTGGAACTAAAAACAAAAGAAACCAATGGGGACCTAATGAAACTTCAAGCTTTGGCACAGCAAAGGAAATCATAAACAAGACCAAAAGGCAACCTTCAGAGTGGGAGAACACATTTGCAAATGAAGCAACTGACCAAGTATCAATCTCCAAAATTTACGAGCAGCTCATGCAGCTCAGTAAGAAAAAAAACACGCAACCCGATCAAAAATGGGCAGAGAAGCCTAAAATAGACATTCTCCAAAGAAGCTCTACAGACGGCCAACAAACACATGAAAGAATGCTCGACATCATTAATCATTAGGGAACCGCAAATCAAAACTACAATGAGATATCATCTCACACATCAGAATGGCCATCATCAGAAAGAATCTAGAAACATAAATGCTGGAGAGGGTGTGGAGAAAAGGGAACACCCCTGCACTGCTGGTGGAATGTGAATGGTACAGCCACTATGGAGAACAGTACGGAGGTGCCTAAAAAACGACAACTAGAACTACCAGATGACTCAGCAGTCACTACTGGGCATATACCCTGAGAAGACCGTAAATCAAAAAGAGGTATGTACCAAAAGGTTCATTGCAGCGTCTACAATAGCCCGGAGATGGAAACACCTAGGTGCCCATCAGAGGATGAAACGATAAAGAGACGTGGCACATATTACAATGGACTATTACTAATCGTAGGAAGAAACGAATCGAGCTGTTGTAATGAGGTGGATGGACTAGAGTCTGTCATACAGCGTGAAGTAAGTCAGAACGAGAAAGACAAAGACCGTATGCTAAACACATATTAGGAATTTAAGGAGGGAAAAAATGTCGTGAAGAACCTAGGTGTTAAGACAGGAAATAACGACACAGACCTACTGGAGACGGACTTGAGGGGATGGGAGGGGGAAGGGTGAGTGTGCCAAACTGTGCGAGAGGCATGGACATATATCAATACACTGGCAAACGTAAGGTAGATAGCTAGCGGGAAGCAGCGCAGAGCACAGGGATATCAGCTCAGTGCTTTGTGACGCCTGGAGGGGTGGGGTGGAGGGGTGGGGAGGGAGGGAGACGCGAGAGGCAAGAGATATGGGAACATATGTGTATGTGTAACTGATTCACTTGGTTGTAAAGCAGCAAAATAACACACCAATTGTAGAGCAATATACCCCAATAAAGATGGTGTTAAAAAAAAATTAAGAAACGGAACAGGAAGGAACATCGTATCGATAATTACCTTAAATGTAAACGGATGAAAAGGCTCCCACCAAAAGACACCGACTGGCCGAAGGATACAAAAACCAGACCCATATATGTGCTGTCTACAGGAGACCCACTTGACCTGAGAAGAAACTACAGACTGAAAGTAAGGATGGAAAAAGATAGTCCAGGCATTATGGAAACCAAAACAAGCGGAGTAGCAATTCTCATACCAGACAATACGACTTGAGTTTAAAGGCTATAGAAGAGACAAAGAAGGACACTACAGAATGATCAAGGGATCGATCCAAGGAGCAGTACAATTGTAAATATTATGCACCAGCATAGTAGCACCTCAATACACAAGGCAAATGCTAACAGCCAATAAAAGGGCAATAGTCAGTAACACATTCATAGCAGGGGACTTTAACGCCCCACTTTCACCAGGGACAGATCATCCAAAATGAAAATAAAGAAGGAAACACAAGCTTTAAATGACTGCATTAGACAAGACGCCATTCTTAATTGATAGTTATAGGACCACTCATCTCGAAAACAACAGAAAACACATTTTTCTCACGGGCTCACGGAACATCCTCAGGATAGCTCATAGC